>NW_023656489.1:0-3474 GCF_015228065.2 Penaeus monodon | reverse complement strand
GAGGGATGATTGTTTGAGATGATGTTGATGATGTAGATGTGAATGATGATGATTGATGTAAATGATGAGATGATGATGTTTTGATGATGATGATTGATGATGATGATGATGATGATGATGATGATGATGATGATTGATGATGATGATGATGATGATGATTGATTGATGATGATGATGATGATGATGATGATGATGATTGATGATGATGATGATTGATGATGATGATGATGATTGATGATGATGATGATGATGATGATGATGATTGATGATGATGATGATGATGATGATGATGATGATGATTGATGATGATGATGATTGATGATGATGATGATTGATGATGATGATGATTGATTGATGATGATGATGATGAGATGATTGATTGAGATGATGATTGATGATGATATGATGATGTGAAATGATAAAAATGATGATAATGATGAGCTACGTTTTATAAGTATTATTAAATCTGGTTAGCCTTTAGAATTCAGAATATTATCATTACTTTATTTATTATTATCATTATTAATTACTATTATGATTATTTACATGTTTGTTATTATTATTAGTTATTATTATTGTTATATGTTATTGTTATTATTATTATTGTAATTATAATAATAATTAATTATCATTATTATTGATATTATCATTGCTAGAAATAATAGTAATAGCAGCAGTAATAGTAGTAGCAGTAGTAATAGTAACTAGTACTAGTAACAGTAGTTGTATAGTAGAAGAATTGTAATCTTGCGTATTCATTATAATCATAAATAACTTATATGGGGCTCTTAGAAAAACCATGCTTTTTATTGCTGACAGAATATCCAGTCCGTGCTAATTTTTTTAATACATATGCAGATCACCCTACCCGTTATTGATTGGAAGATACAGGGGCGGAGCTTTCCATAAACGTATGATCTGAGAATAGCAGCCACTTGATTTAGTTGAGGCCCATCAAAAAATCAAAAAAAAAAAAGGACATTTGGTTAATGGTAAAAAAATAAATATACGATTAATTCGAATTCTAAACGCATGCCGAAATTTTGTTTATTTTCCTTTTGAATTCCCAGTACAGTTATTTTTTGGTTTGTTAAAAAATTCTATTTTTTTGTTAATTGAAAATTTCAATGTATTTCATATTTTCTTTGTTACCTCTTTAAACATTTATCCCTAATGTTTTTTATTCATTAGAAGTCTCATTTGTTCTTCATACGTACTATAGATTGTATTTTTTGACTATATAAAACATTTCACATTCAAGTTTAAATACCATTTAATGAATCAGTCATCAGTTTATCTATATATAAAAACTATTAAACATGAAATCTACAATGAAAACCCACAGAAAATATTGAAAAAAACAATACAACGTACCATCTTGAAAAATGCTTATCTTTGGGTTTGAAAACTGATCATAATAAGTCCCTTGCATGGGGATTTTTGATTTTTCATTATGGGAGATGATGTTGCGTTATGTACTTGTTTCCCAGTCCGTCGACCACGGAGACGTAAATTTGGGGGGAAACTAAAAACTGTGCATTGTCTGAAGCACCAAAGTTTTTTGATCGGGAACTAAAAGGTAGGCAATGGGGTTTGCCATGGTTGACAAAGGTTTTAGTTCCCTTATTGGAGCACACCCCTATACTTTTGCCACCCTTTAAATGCTCTGTGCGTTAAAAATATATAATATAAAATTTATATATATATATATATTTTAAGCACATGAGCATTTAAATTGTGCAAAAGATTTTGGGTTGCCCAATAAGGGAACTAAACCTTTTGTCAAAACCCTGCAAAACCCTTCTTGCCTATCCTTTTTAGTTTTCCCGATCAAATACTTTTGGATGTTCAGAAAACTGCACAGTTTTCATTTCCCCTCATATTACGTCCCCGTGGGCGACGGCACTGGGAAGCAAGTACATAACGCAACATCATCTCCCATAATGAATCAACATCCCGATGCAAGGGACTTTTTATATGCATTTCAAACCCCCAAAAGATCAAGCATTCTTCAAGATGGTACGTTGTATTGTTTTTTCTATATTTTTCTGTGGGTTTTATTTTAGAAAATTTTATGTTTTTTAAGTTTGATATATAGTAAATGATTTTCTGATTTTTAAATGGGATTTAAACTTTAATGTGAAATGTTTTATTAGTCAAAAATAACAAATTTTAGTACGTATGAAGAACAAGATGAGACTTCTAATGAAAAATACATTTGGCATAAATGTTAAAAGGCTAACAAAGAAAAAATTTAAATCATTGAAAATTTTCAAATTTAAAAAAAAAAAATAGAATGTATTACAAACCAAAACTAACTGTACTGGGAAATTTAAAAAGGGAAATAGAACAAAATTTTGGCATGCGTTGAGAATACGAATTAATCGTATATTTATTTGTTTATCCCTTAACCAAAATTTCCTTTTTTTTTTTTGATTTTTTGATGGGCCTCAGACTAAATCAGATGGCTGCTTTCTCAGATCATACGTTTATGATGCTCCGGCCTCTGTATTCACAATAACAGGTAGGTGATACTGCTTATGTATTAAAAACTATAGCACGGACTGGATACTCTGTCACGCAATAACATGCTTTTCTATACAATAGTATGATATATATGATACAGTTACATTTTCTACTATTAAATATTTATATACTATACTATACTACTGCTACTACTTTACTGCTGCTATACTATTATTCTGCATATAATATAATAATAATGATAATATAATAATATATACATATATATCATACAATACAATAAATACAATAAATAATAAATAACTATAATAATAAAAAATAATAAAATAAAAACATACAATAAAAACAATAAAAAATAAATAACATTATATAATCAAAATATATAAATATAATAATACAATAATAATATAATATCTATTAAATATACAGTTAATAATATCTAATAGTATATCATACATGATATAATAACATAAATATATAATATCTATATTCTAACTATACCATATCAATACTATAACTCATATCATTATCATCATATTCATATCATCATCATCATCATCATCATCAATCATCATAATCTATCATCATCATCATCATCATCACAATCATTCATCATCATAAATTCATCATCATAATACATCATCATCATCATATCATCATCATCATCATCATTCATAATCATCATCAATCATCATCATCATCATCATCATCATCACTCATCATCATCATCATCATCATCATCACATCATCATACTATCATCTTTCAAATCATCATCATCATCAATCATCATCATCATCAATCAATCATCATCATCAAATCATCATCATCAATCATCATCATCATCATAAATCATCCATCATCATCATCATCATATCATCATCATCATCATCATCATCATCATCATCATCATCATCATCATCATCATCATAAATCATCATCTCATCATCATCATCATAAAATCTTTCATCATCATCATCATCATCATCATC
>NW_023656488.1:0-3474 GCF_015228065.2 Penaeus monodon | reverse complement strand
ATTTTAGATAAAAAAAAAAATTTTCAAATAAAAAAAAAAAAATAATTTTTTTTTTTTTTTTGGTTTTAATTTTTTTTTTTTTTTTTTTAATATTTTTTGGGTTTTTTTGGTGAAAATTTTAAAAAAATAATAATAAAAATATTTATTAAAATTTATAATTTTATAAAATTATATTTTTTATATAAAAAAAAATTTTTTTTTTTTTTTTTTTTTGGGGTTGTTGTGTTGTGTTTTTTTTTTTTTTTTTTTTTTTTGTTGGTTTTTGGGTGTGTGTGTGTGTGTGTGTGTGTTTGTATGTATAAATGTTTATATAAAAAAATTTATATAATAATAATAATTATAATATATAATTATATTATATATATATGTTTTTTTTTGTTTTGTTTTTTTTTTGTGTTTGTTTAAAAACATCTATATATATTATATATATATAAAATATTATATATATAATAATATATAATATGTATTAATATATATATAATTATATATAAAATATATTATAATTATAAATATATATATATTAATATATATATATATATATATATAAATAATATATATATATATATATTTAAATATATATTATATATTAAATATATATATATATATAATAATTAATAATAATATATATATATATATAATTTATTAATATGTTATATTGTATATATATATTAATATATATATATTATATATATATAATTATTTTTTTAAATATATATAAATATATATATTTTTATTTCCTTCGGGGGATACAGCTACAAGGAAAAAGCCAGCAACGCTTTCTCGGGGCCAAAGGGCCCTCTGTTCCCGCTGCCTGGCGTCGGCCCCGACGCTCCCAAATGCCTGTGCCACGCCGCTGTCTTACAAGGCGAAGGCCTCGATGCGGACCCCAGGACCGTAAGATAAATTTTGGTGTGAGAGGGGACGGCTTATATCGGGGGCAAAAACTCTTGGGGGAATCATATTTTCCTGTGGGGGGGAGTTTCGGAACGTTTATTACGATGTGGAAAAAGAAAAAAAAAAAAAAAGGGGAAAAAAAAAAAGGTGGGGGATGTATAAATTCCTTCGGAAGGGGTTTTGTTTTTTTAAATTAAATGAAAAAGTCAGTCTTCACCCATTTAATCGACCCTCAATCTGAAAAACAAATACATTTTTTTGCGTTTTTTTCCAAACAGTTTATCAACCGCTCCCTCCCCTTTAGCGCAGCTGTGATTGAATTACGAAAAGTTTACATATTATTGAAAAAAAGGGCCCAGCGCATATAAAAAGGGGAAACAGTCCCAATTTGGACGCACCCCCCAAAAAAAAAAAAAAAAAAAAAAAAAAAAAAAAAAAAAAAAAAAAAAAAACAGAGTAAATCAACCTGCTCTACCCCCCCCCCCTTTTTCCCCTTTTAAACCACCTCTTTTTTTTTATTCATTCTTGAATCCATTACTTATTTTTTTTCCCTTTCTCTTTTTTATTACCAGGACAATTACGTAGCGTGAATCCATCTCGCCCCCCTTAGCCATGAACAGCCCTTGTATAACTACGAAAACCCGGGCGTAGTCGAAACCCCCGCCCCCCCAGGCCGACCTACTGTCCGGGGGCGTTGGACCACACAAGGAAACACACACAGGGGAAGTCCCCACCCGCCGCGGTCTGCTTGAAGCGACCGGCCTTTAAAGACGTCGGGCGCTTACATTAGCGTAGTCAATGGGAGAGAACGTTGTTTTTTTTTTTTTTTTTTTTTTGGGGGGGGAGGGGAAATTGACGGGTTGGAAAAAAAAAAAAAATTAACAACGAGGGGTTAAATTATGATTTTTTTTTTTTAAGAATTGCCGTTTTTTTTTTTTTCCGGTTTGATTTTTTAAAGCAACTGACGGTTAAATTAAAATTTTTTTTTTAACAATTGCCGGGTTGATTTTTTAAAGAAAATGACGGGTTAAAAAAAAAAAAAAAAAAAAAGCAACTACGGGTTTGAAAATAATTTTCTTTCTTTTTAACAACTGAGGGGTTACATCATTTTTTTTTTTTTAAATAAATTTTCTTTCCGACGGGTTAAATCAACATTATTTTTTTTTTAAGAAATTTGCCGGGTTAAAATAAGCATTATTCCCTTTTCCTATGTAATTTCCGGGTATTTTTAAAACAATTACCTGGCTGAAATTTTTTTAAAGCATTTCCCGGGTTAATATAATTTTTTTTAAAGAAATTATTTAGGTTGCCATTGGTTATTGTTTTCCTTTTAAGTAACTGCCGGATTTATTTTTTTTTTTTTTTTAGACATTTTCGGATAAAAAAGATTTTTTTTTTAAGCAATTCCCGGGTTTAAAAAAAAAAAAGAACATTAAGAAATTTGAAAAGAGAAGCAAACGAAAATGGAACTCGCGGGCGGCAAAAGAAAAAACGGACACAGCGTCTCCTGACTCGGACGCAGAGATAATTATTTTTCATCCGACAAAACGGGTGTCGTACGGGGCCGGGAAACTCTAGGGTCTAGTGTAGGTTTTCTGAGCCTTTTTTTTTGTAAATAATATTGAGATTGAAAATTTTTTTCTTTTACAATATGGAGAAAGGAAAAAAAATCGTGGGGCACCACACTCACAATAAAAGACAAACACAATCACCACACCCCACACACACACACAAACACACAACAAAACAAACAAAACACAAAAAAAACAAACAAACACACACAAAAAAAACAAACACAACCTCCCTGCACGGAAACGCACCGCCCTTTTACACCTTTTCACTCATACACACTCGCCTTGCCGGACTCCGCCTCGGGCCCGGCATTCAACCCTATCAGCCGGATGCCTTTAAACACGCCCAAAAGGGAAAGCAGCCCAGTTGACGGAACCCCTACCATTCCCCTCCCTATTCCCCGGGCCTCCCCCCTCCCCCCGGCGGGGACCAGACACTTGTCGAATGAAAAATTAGCAAGGCGAAAAGTAAAGTCTTAAGGGACGCCGGCACGGGAGAACAGAAAAGGTGTCTGCAGCTGAGCGGACTTTTCCTTATTTTGGTACTTTTTTTTATCTTTGACAGGTTGCCGGGGAATAGAATTATTTTTAGTAAAGGGGTGTGGGAAAGAACTTTTTAAATTTGGGAAAAAAAAAATGAAAAAAAATGAAGAATTTTAAAGTGCTTTTTTTTTCGCGTTGGGATTTTTGCGCGAGGAAAGGAATTAAGCAAATTCTAAAGTTTAAATTTTATTCAGAAATAAATTTAAAGAAGAGCGAAACATAAGGGCCACTTGCGCTACAATATGCTCGGGCGATTAAGATTAAGATGTCCATGAAAAAATGAAAAGGTGAATCGAAAATACTTGTAAAACGAAGGCTATAATACTCTTCAGTACCACGATGAGTTTAGAGGCGGTCATCAATATGTTTGGGGTTTTCTTTTGCAGCAGCAATTTTTTTAGAAGTTGCGTTTTGACCCCCCTTTATCCAACATCTGGCGCGCTGTGGCTTTCCAAACCTGGCGGGC
>NW_023656487.1:0-3474 GCF_015228065.2 Penaeus monodon | reverse complement strand
TTTTTTTTTAAATTTTGTAAACGAGTAATGGTTTGGGTTTTTTTCTCATGAAACAACCTTTTGCTAATTAAAATAAAAAAACTTTGGGTCAAAAATTCAATTGGGCTCTGTCCAACTTGCCTCCTCCAACTTCAGCATTTTTCCCACATACAGCCCAAACCAAGAGCGAAAACCCTTTTTCCCAAAGCAACTAATGCATTCTGCGTCGTGGAAAAATCCTCTTGCCGTTCTCAATTTAGTAAAAGCCACCCGGTTTCCCCGGAATTTCTGAATACCGAACGAAATACCTACAAACTAAGTTTTTTCTTTTTTTTAAAATACATGGCAGATTTTAATTTCCCAATTTAACATTAAACATAAAAAAAAAGGGTGATGACAAAAGGGGGGGTAGGGGGTAGGGGTAAGGGGGGGTGAGGTGGGGTGTATATGGGGGGGTGTGAGGTGTGTGGGGGGGGGTGGGGGGGTGTGGGGGGTGTGGTGTGGGGGGTGGGGGGTTTTGGGGGTTTTGGTGGGGGGGATGAGTAGAGGGATGTATGTATGGGGGTGTAGGGAGATATTAAGGAAAATTTTACAAAAACAAAAGCAAATAGCAAAAGGCATATAAACATAAACATAAAAATTAATACATTAATACATACATAACATTATAACATAATAAATATATTACTAATAACATACATACATTATAACTAAAATTACATCATTATACATAATACATTAATACTATTATACATACATTACAAATAATTAATCATAATATACAAATCCCAACATAAACTTATATACATATATATATACTAAACAAAAACCCATACTTTATAACATAAAAAAATTACATACAAAACATAACAATATACATTATATAATACATACATAATACATACATTATATACATAATAACATATCATACTACATAAAACTTTATATACATTTTAATAACATAATAATACTACAACTTTTATATACATATATATACTACATACATCATACATACATAATTTTTTATACATAAATCATACATACATATACATACATACATACAACATACTTTATACATACATAATACAACATACATACAATAATACATACAAAATACTCATATACATACAACAACATATATAATATTATAACAAATATACAAATTACATATATATACATAATATACATATATATAACATTAATACAAAATTTTATACAATATTATAATAATATACAATTATAACTATACTTTTAATTATATAAATATACAATATATATATACATATATATATATATATATTACAAAATTTTTACATTATAATGATATAATATAGTTTTATATAATATACGTTTTTATTAGTATAATATAAACGTATATATATTAGTTATATATATAGGGGTATATTTTTTAAAAAGTATATATTATACGTATTATATATAAAACGTATAAAATTATACGTATATAATATAAAAATATATAATTTTTATAAAACATATATATATATATCATAATATATAATACAAAATTTAAAAATTACATAAATATATATACATATATATATAAACTAATTTTTAATAATATTATATAATATATATATAATATTATATAATATATAATATAATATATAAAAAAAATGGGGCTGGGGGGGGACCGAATGGTTAGAGCGTCGACTCAAGATGTACAAGGCAACGAGTTCGAGGGTGAGTCATGGCCGGCGCTTTGTTCCCTGGGCAAGGAATTCACCCGATTGCCTACCTAGCCACTGAGGGGCCAACCCACCCCAAAAGTCAGTGCTTTAAACCCCGGGATAAAATAGAGGAAGATTCCCCAAAAAAAAAAAAGGTAACACCGGCACTCTCCGGGGAGAGAAATGGGGACCTACCAGACTCACTCCAAGGGGCATCATAAGTGAAAACTGCAATTGAGATCATGCTGTGACCAGGCGGCTCAGAAGAAACCTACCCTTAAAGAAGAATACATAATAAACATATATGTATTTATATATATAATATAATACAAGGCCGCTGTGGCCCAAAAGTTAGAGATCGGACTAAGACTGGAAACGGCAATCTGAGTTCGAGGGTTTTAGTCACCGGCCAGGCGTTGTTCCCTTGGGTAAGGAAAATTTTCCCCAAATTTCCCCACAGCCCACCGTGTGTGTGTGTTGTGTGTGTGTGTGTGTGTGTGTGGTGTGTGTGTGGTGTGGTGTGGTGGCGTGGGGTGTGCGTTGGTGTCGTTTTTGTTTTCCTTGTGTTTGTGTGGGGTTGGTGTGTGTGGTGTGTGATGTGTGGTGTGCGTGTCCATGTGTGCGCGTGTTGGGTGTGGCGCGCGCGGGTGTGGGGGGTGGGGAGGCACGCGAGTGTGTGGGTGTGTTGTGTGTGTGTGTGGTGTGTGTGTGGTGTGTGTGGTGTGTGTGGGTGGTTTTGGCGCGTGTGTGTGTGTGTGGGTGTGTGTGTATTATGTGTGGTGCGGTGTTTTGTGTGCAGTGTGTGCTTTGGTGTGCGTCATGTGTGCGGCATGTGTGCGTGGGTTTGTGTGTGTGTTTGTGTGTGGTGCAGTGTGGGCGTGGTGGCGTGCATGTGTGGTGCGTGTGTGTGGTGCATGTGTGCGTGCGTGTGGGGGCGTGCATGTGTGCGTGCGGTGTGCGGCATGTGGGTGGTGCGGGTGTGGTGTGTGTGTGTGGTGCGCGTGTGTGTCGCGTGTGTGTGTGTGTTGTGGTGTGTGTGTGTGTGTGTGTGTGTGGGGGTGTTGTGCATGTGGGGGGTGCGGGCGTGGGGGGTTGTGTGTTGTGTGTGTGTGGGGTGTGTGTGTGGGGGTGTGTGTGTGTGTGTGTGAGTGTGGGTGTGTTGTGTGGGGTGTGTGAGGTGTGTTGTGTGTGTGTGTGGTTTGTATGTGTGTGTGTTGTGTTTTGTATGGTGTGTGAGTGTGTGTGTGTGGTGTGTGTGTGTGTGTGTGTGTGGGTGTGTGTGGTTTGTGTGGGTGTGTGTGTGCGAGTGTGGGTGGTTTGGGGGGGGTTTGGGTGTTGGGGTGTGTGTGTGCGTGTGTGTGGTGGTGTGTGGGTGGGGTGGTGTGGGGCGGGTGTGGCGGTGTGTTGCAGTGTGTGTGTGTGTGTGTGGTGTGTGGTGTGTGTGTGTGTGTGTGGGGTGTGTGTGTGTGTGTGTGTGTGTTTTTTATTGTGTGTGGTGTTTGACATATGTACATATAAACATACAACATAATACATACATAAAAATATATATATATATATATATATATATATAAATTTTATTATAATATAATATATATAAATATATTACATATATTAAATATACAAAATATATATATAATATTTAATATATTTTATATAAAAATTAAAATTATAAAAATTATAAATATATAAAAATTTTTATAATATTAATTATAATAAAAATTAAAATTTATTAAAAATTTAAAAATTTTTTAAAATTTTATAATATAAAAAAAAAAAATAAAAAAAAACAAAAAACAAAAAAAAA
>NW_023656485.1:0-28785 GCF_015228065.2 Penaeus monodon | reverse complement strand
GAAAAATTTAAAAAGGAAGTGAAAAAAATTTTTTCATAACATTTTTTAAATTTTTATTATTGTTTTTTAATATTATCTTTTTTATATTATTATTATTATTATTTTATTATTTTAAATTATTATTATTATTATTATTATTATTATTATTATTATTACTTTAATTATTAATATTATTGCTAAAAATATAATATTTTACTGTAATAATAACAATAATAGTAATAATAAGTATAATAATAATATACTAAACGTTATAATATTGTTTTTAAATATTATTATTGCTTTTATATCATCATTATTCTTTTTACTAGTAGTAAATTGCAAAAAAAATTTATTATAAGGTAAAAATTACAGTAATAACGATTTTAATTTAAAAAGAATGATAAAAAATAATTATTATGAAAACGTTATCATTTTATTATTGTTATTACTATTATTAATGTACTTTTATTAGTAAATTTTAAAAGTATATATATAACTGCAATATTGCAATAATAATTATAATAATTGCAATAATGATGATAATAATTGCAATAATGATGATAATGACGATGATAACAATAATATGATGATAATCATGATAAAAATTATGCTAATAACAGGAATTGTGTCCATATATAATCAAAAAACATGTAAAATAAAAAAAAATCCCAAAAGCGAAAAAGCGGCAAAATCTAGCAAAATTATTATTATTATTATTTTGCCTTTTGAGAGTATACCATAAATGACTTTTTTCCATTAATTTCATGATTTTGGCAATCTTTAGGTAATAATGAAAATAATTACCAGAATTCTATTAACACGACAAATGATGATAAAAGTGAGAATAAACAGAATGTGGAAAAAATTTGAGGATTTTTTACTATTATCACTATTATCATTATCATTATCTATATTATTATTATTTATTATTTTTATTTTTATTATTTATTATTATCATATTATTATTATTATTATTATTATTATTTTTATTATTATTCTTAAATTTTTAGTATTATTGCCAAAAAAAAAATTGTAACTGTAATAATAACAATAATAGTAATAATAAGTATAATAATAATATACTAATCGTTTAATATTGTTATTAATATCATTATTGTTATTATTATCATTATCATTTTTTTTACTAGTAGTATAATTACAAAATAATTATTATAACATAATAATTCCAGTAATAACGATGGAAATTTAAAAGAATTATATAAATAATTATTACAAAAACGTTTTTATTCTTATTATTATTGTTATTACTATTATTATTATACTTTTATTATAGTTGTAAAACTATATATTATAACTGCATAATTGCAATAATAATGAAAATAATGCAATAATGATGATAATAATTGCAATAATGGTGATAATGATGATGATACTGATGATGATAAAGATAATAATGATCATAATGTGAAAATTTAATGATGATAACAACGGGAAATTTGTGCCTATATAAATAAAAAAAGGGTTTAAAAGAAAAAAAAATCCCAAAGTGGGAAAAGCGGCAAAATCTAGCGAAATATACCCTTTTTGAGAGTATACTCCAAAATGACGTTTTTTCCATTCATTTGATGATTTTGGCAATTATTAGGTAATAATAATAATAATTAACAAAATTCCTTAACCATGACAATAATAATGATAAAAGCGAAAATAAAGAAAATTTTGGGATAATATTCGATGATTTTTAAAATTTTATTAATATTATCATTTAATTATCAATATTCTTGTTATTATTATTATTATCACCATTATTATTATTATTTTATTATTATTACTTTAAGTATTAGTATTATTACCAAAAACTATATTAACTGTAATAATAACAATAATGGTAATAATAGTATAAAAAATAATAAATAATTCTTATAATATTGTTATTGATATTATTATTGTTATTATTATTATTATTATTCTTTGCTAGTAGTATAATTGAAAAAATAATTATTATAACAGTAATAATTACCAGTAATAACGATTTTAATTAAAAGTATGATATAAATAATTATTACAAAACGTTATTACGTTATATTAGTTTTATTACTATTATTATTGTACTTGTTATTATAGTTGTAAAACTATATATTATAACTGCAATAATTGCAAAAAATAATGATAATAATTGCAGTAATAATGAAAATAATTGCAATAATGATGATAATGATGATGATAAGGATGATAATGATGATGATAATGATACAATGATGATAATCATGAAAAATATGATAATAATAACAGGAATTGTTTTCCTTATATAATAAAAAACAGGTAAAAGAAAAAAAAATCCCAAAAGTAGAAGAAGCGGCAAATCTAGCGAAATTAACCTTATGGACAGTATACTCAAAATGACTTTTTTTTTTCCATTCATTTGATGATTTTGGAAATTTTTAGGGTAATAAAATGATAATAATTCCCAGAATTCTATTAATCATGACAATAATGATGATAAAAGTGAGAAAAAAGACAATCTGGAAAACATTTAATGATTTTTAAAATTTTATTACTTTTATCTTTATTATTATCAATATTATTTTATTTTTTTATTTTTATTTTTATTAATTATTTTTTTTTGCTATTTTTTATTATTTTTTTATTTTTATTAATTATTTTATTTTTATATTTTTATTATTTATTTTTAAATTATTATTTTATTTATAAGTATTTTTCCCAAAAAAAAAAAAATTTAACTGAAATAATAACAATAATTAATAATAGTTAATAAAATATTTTAATTTATAATTTTGTTTTTAAAAAATTTTATGTTTTTTATTATATTTTATTTTTTTTTAGTAGAAATTTCCAAAAATTTTTTTATAACAGTAAAATACAATAAAAACATTTTAAATTTAAAAAGAATGATATAAAAATTTATCATAAAAACGTGATTATTTATTATTATTGTATTCATTTTTGTAGTTTTATTAGATAGTGAAAAATCAATTTTAAAACACAATAACGCAAAAAAAGATAAAATTTGCAATAAAAATGAAAAATAATTGCAATAATGATTATAATAATTGCAAAAATTGTTAATGATGATGAAATGATAATTATAACGAAATATGATGATAATAAAGGAATTGTGTCCATATAAATCAAAAACGGTAAAGAAAAAAAAACCCCAAAAGTCAAAAAAAGCGGCAAAATCTAGAAAAATATAGCCTTTGAGAGTATATCCAAAAGACTTTTTTTTCCTTTCATTTGATGATTTTAGCAATTATTGGGTAGAAATGAAAATAATTACCAAATTTATAACTGAAATAATGTTTATAAAAGTGAGAAAAAAAGAAAATTTTGGAAAAATTTTGATGATTATTAATGTTATTACTATTAATTTTTATACTTTTATCTTTATTATTTCAATATATTGTTTTTTTATTTTTATATATTTTTTTATTATTATTGGGGCTTTTATATTATTTTTATTATTTTATTATTATTTTTAAAATTTTTATTTAAATTTTAAATTTTATTAGATTATTGCCAAAAATCTATTAACGTAAAAATAACAAAATATAATGTAAGAAATAATAATAAAAATAATCGTTATAATTTTATTTGTTTTTATTGTTTTTATTATCATTATTTTCTTTTTCTAGTGTATAATTAAAAAAAAATTTATTAAACAGAATAATTACAAAAATAACGTTTTTAAAAAAAATTTATTTTAAAAAATTATTTAAAAAGATTAGTTTTATTATTTTTTATTACTATTATTATTGTAGTTTTATTATTTAAAATTGTAAAAACTTTTTTATAATAATTATTTATACATTCTTTTAAATTTAACCCCGTTCTTACGTAATTTTTACTGTTATAATAATTTATTTGAAATAACTATAAAAAAAAGAATAAAAATGAAATAAAAACAATAATATTTTAAAAACAAATTTAAGATTATTAGTATTATATACTTTTTTACTAATTATTATTATTTTATTATATTTTTATTTATTATTTTTTTAATTATTAGATCTTTCCCAACAAAAATTTATAACGTAATAATAAAAATAATGTAATAAAAGTATGATAATAATAAACTAAGTTATAATTTTGTATTAATATTTTTAGTTTTTATTATCATTTTTTCCCTTTTTTTATATGTATAATTGCAAAAATAAAATTAAACAGTAAAAAATTAGAATAACGATTTTAATCAAAATAAAAAAATAATTATTATAAAAAACGTTATTATTGTTTTTATTAGGGGTAACTTTTATTTTTGTTTTTGTTTTAGTATGGTTTTTTAAAATAGTTTTTTAAAAATGCAATAATTGCAATAAAATGAAATAATTGCAATAATGAGATAATAATTCAATAATGATGATAAGAAAATGTAATGATTTTGATAACGATAATAATGATGATAATACGGGAATGTGCCAATAAAAAAAAACCTATAAAAAAAAAAATCCCAAAAGTCGAAAAAGCGGCAAAATGAGCAAAAAAAAAACATTTTAAGGTATATCTAAAATGATTTTTTTTCCCTTTTCATTTGATTTTTTTTGGAAATTATTGGGGTAAAAAAATAATTTCCCAGAATTCTTTTAAAGACAAAATGAGGGAAACGTGAGAAAAAAAAAAATTTTGGATAACTTTTGATGTTTGCAATTTTTTTACTTTTATCATATTATTATATTAATATGTTACATTTTTATTTTATTATTTTTATTTTTTTTAATTATTATTTTTTATCATTATTATTATTATTTTTGTTATTTTAAATTTATTTTTATTTTTTATTATTATTATTATTATAATTATTATTATTTTTTAATTATTAGTATTTTTAAAAAAAATATATTATAACTAATAATAATAGAATTTATAACAAAAAATTTGAAATAAAAATGATAATAATTGCAAAATGATGTAATAATTGAAATAATGATGTAATGTGAGATAATGTGATAATAATGATGAAATCAGATAAAAATCATGATAATAAAGCAATTGTGCCCCTATATAATCAAAACAGGAAAAGAAAAAAATCCCTAAAGGGGAAAAAAGAGGCAAAATCTAGCGAAATATAGCCTTTAGAGTTACCGAAAATGATTTTTTTTCCATTCATTGATGTTTTTGGGTAATTTAGGGTAATAATGTAATAAGTACCAGAATTCTATTAATCTGCATAAGATGAAAAAGTGAAATGAAAGAATTTGGATAAAATTTGATGTTTTATAAATTTTACTATTACTTTATTTTTATCAATATTTATTATTTTAATTATTATTATTATTATTTTTATTATTATATTATTATTATTATTTTTATTTTATTATTACTTAATTATTAGTTTTATTGCCAAAAATAATTTTAATGTAAAAATGAAAATAATGTAATAAAAAGTTAAAATAAGTTAATCGTTATAATATTTTTATATATTAAATTTGTTTTTTATTATCTTTTATTTTTTAATGTAGTATAATACAAAAAAATTTTATAACATAAAAAAAAAGAATGATAAAATAATTTTTAAAAAAACTTTATTATTGTTTTTATTTTAATTGTAGGTTATTAGTATAGTGTAAAAATATTATTTAAAATGCAAAAAAATGCAAAAATAATAATAATAAAGCAAAAAGGGATTATAAGATAAAAAATATTTGATGAAATGATGATGATAAGAGATAATATGATAATAATGATGAAAAAAACAGGAATTGTTAAATAAATCAAAAAAAAGGTAAAAGAAAAAAAATCCCAAAAGTGGAAAAAGCGACAAAATCTAGCGAAATATAGCGTTTGAGAGTATACTCTAAAATGACGTTTTTTCCATTCATTTGATGATTTTGCAAATTATTAGGGTAATAATGATAATAATTACAGAATTCTGTTAATCATGACAATAATCATGATGAAAGTGAGAATAAAGAGAATTTGCATAACATTATATGATAATTAATATTATTACCTTATCATATTATTGTCAATATTGTTGTTATTATTAATAATATAGTTTATTATTTATATCATATTATTATTGTTATTATTATTATATTATATTATTATTATTTTATACTATTATTATTATTATTATTATTATTATTATTATATTATTTATTATTGTTATTATTACTTATTACTTGTTATTATTCTATTAATCACGAGAATAATGATGAGAGTGAGAAAAGAGAATTTGGATAACATTTGATGATGATTATTATTGCTATATCATTTTTATTATCAATATTATGTTATTATTATTATTATTACTCTAAAATGACGTTTTTTCCATTCATTTGATGATTTTGCAAATTATTAGGATAATAATGATAATAACTTACCAGAATTCTCTAATCATGACAATAATCATGATAAAAGTGAGAATAAAGAGAATTTGGATAACATTACATGATAATTAATATTATTACCTTTATCATTATTATTATCATTATTGTTGTTATTATAATAATATAGTTATTATTATTATTATCATTATTATATTATTATTATTTTTATTATTATTATTATTATTATTATTATTATTATTATTATTATTATTATTGTTGTTGTTGTTATTATTACTTTGATTATTATTCTATTAATCACGACAATAATGATGAGAGTGAGAATAAAGAGAATTTGGATAACATTTGATGACTATATTATTGCTATTATCATTTTCATATCAATATTATGGTTATTATTATTATTATATTATTATTAGTAGTAGTAGTAGTAGTAGTAGTAGTAGTAGTAGTAGTATTACTTTCATTACTAATATTATTGCAAAAAGAAAATATTATAACTGTAATAATATCATAACAATATTATAACGATTAGTATATTATTATTATACTTATTATTATTATTATTATTATTATTATTATTATTATTATTATTATTATTATAATACATTAATTTTAGTATTATAACTGTTATAACTGTATAATACAATTATAGCAATAATAAGTATAATAATAATGATACTAAACGTTATAATATTATCATTAATATTATAATTGTATTATTATTATCATTATTCTTTTACTACTAGTATAATCACAAAAAATATTATAACAGTAATAATTACAATAATTACGATGTTAACTAAAAGAATGATATAAATAATTGTTATAAAAACGTATTATTGTTATATTTTTGTTTACTATTAATATTGTAGTTGTTATTAGTATAGTTGTAAAACTATATATCATAACCGCAATAATTAAAAAAATAATGATAATAATTGCAATAATGATGATAATAATTGCAATTATGAAGATAATGATGATGATAATGATGATAGTGATGATAACGATAATATGGATGATAATCATGATAATAATGATGATAATAACAGGAATTGTGTCCATATATAATCAAAAATAGGTAAAAGAAAAAAAAATCCAAAAGTTGGAAAAAGCGGCCAAATCTAGCGAAATATAGCTCTTTGAGAGTATACTCCAAAATGACGTTTTTTTCCATTCATTGATGATTTTGGCAATTATAGGGTAATAATGATAATGATTACCAGAATCTTTTAATGATGACAATAATGATGATAAAAGTGAGAATGAAGAGAATTTGGATAACCTTTGATGATTATTAATATTATTGCTATTATCATTATTATTATGTTATTATTATGTTATTACTATATTATTATAGTTGTTAATAGTATAGTTGTAAAACTATATATTATAACTGCAATAATTGCAATAATAATGATAATAATTGCAATAATGATGATAATAATTGCAATAATGATGATAATAATTGCAATATGATGATAATGATGATGATAATGATGATAATGATAATGTTAACGATAATAATGATTATAATCATGTTAATAATGATGATAATAAGATTATTTGGGTCAATATATAATCAAAAACAGGTAAAAGAAAAAAAAATACAAAAAGTCGAAAAGCCGATAAAATGTAGAGAAATATAGCCTTTTCAGAGTATACTCCAAAATGACGTTTTTTCCCTTCATTGATGATTTGGCAATTATTAGAGTAATAATGATATTAACCACAATTCTATTTAATCATGACAATAATGTTGATAAAAGTTAGAATATAGATAATTTGGATAACATATTGATATTATTAATATTATTACTATTATCATTATTATTATAAATATTATTATTACATATTATTATTATTATTATTATTATATTTATTAGTATTATTATTATATTATCATTATTATTTTTACTTAATTATTAGTATTTTTGCCAAAAAATTTTTATAACTTTAATAATAACAAAAAAGAATAAAAGTTTAAATAATAAAAATAACAAATCGTTAAAATATTTTTTTTAAATTTTATTATTTTTTATTATGATCATTGCATTTTTTTTTACAATTGTAAATTGCAAAATAATTTTTAACAGTAAAATTCAGAAATAACGATTTAATTAAAACAATTAATAAAAAAATTATTATAAAAACGTATTATTTTATTATTTATTGTTTTATTATTTTGTATTTGTTATTATATAGTTGTAAAAATATATTAAAACGGCAAAAATTTGCAATAATAAAAAAAATTGAAATATTGATGATAAAATTGCAATAAGAAAATAATGATGAAAAATGAGATATTGATGAAAATAATGATTTAACGTTTAAAAATGATGAAAATCATGAAAATAAGATAATATATAATTGTGTCCATATATTCAAACGGTAAAAGAAAAAACCCAAAAAGTCGAAAAGAGCAAAATCTAGCAAAATATAGCCTTTGAGAGTATCTCCAAAAATGTTTTTTTTTCCATTTTTTGAGATTTGGCAATTATTAGAGTAAAATGATAATTTCCCAAAATTCTTTTAATATAAAATAATGTGATAGAAAGGAATCGAGTTTTTGGAAAACTTTAGGATTTTAAATTTTTTTTATTTTTTCTTTTTATTATTTTTTTTATTATTATTTTTATTTTATTATTTTTATTTTTTTTTTATATATTTTTTTTTTTAATTATATTATTTTTATTTTTTATTATTTTATTTATTTTTATTTTATGTTTTTTAATTATTAGAAATTTTTCCAAAAAAAAAAATCTGTAATAAAACATAATAGTTTTAAAAAATAATAATAAAAATAATAAAAATAAACGTTTAATGTTGATATAATGTTATTTTTTATAATTATTATTCTTTTTAAAAGTAGATAATGAAAAAATAAAATTTTAAATTTTAATAATTACGAAATGGGTTTTTAATTAAAATAGGGATAAAAATAAATATAAAAATTTTTATTTTTATTTTTGTTATCTATTATTTGTAGTGTTTTTAGTTATTTTAAAAAAACATATATAAACTAAAATTGCAATAAAAGATAATAATTTGCAATAAAATGTAAAAATTGTAATATTCACATAATTTTGAAATAATGATGAAAATGATGATGTAAGATGATTATAACGATAATAATTATGATAATTTGATAAAAATGAAAAAACAGGATTTGTGCCATTTTAAAAATCAAAAACAAGTAAAAGAAAAAAAAACCCCCAAAAGTCAAAAAAGCGGAAAAATTAGCGATATATACCCTTTTTTGAAACGTACCCCAAAATAGTTTTTTTTCCATTCTTTTTGATGATTTAGAAATTTTAGGGTAAAATGATAACTTTTCCCCAATTCTATTTCTTTACAATAAGATGATAAAGGGGAAAATAAAGAGATTTTATAAATTTGATTAATTAAATTATTTTATTATCTTATTATTATAATATTATTGTTTTATTATTTATTATTCTTTATTTATTAATTATTTTTTTTATTATATTATTATTTTTTACTTAATCATTAGTATTTTTTCCTTTTATTTTATAACTGTAAAAAATAACATAATAAAAAAATAAAATTAATAAAATTCGTTATAACATTGTTTTTAAATTATTTTCTTTTTTTCTTTTTTATTTTTTACTAGTAGTAAATTTCCAAAAAAATAATTTAACAGTAATAATTACAGAATAACTATTTTTTTTAAAAGAATTAAAAAAATTATTATAAAAAACATTATATTGTTTTTATTATTGTTATTACTATTTTTTTGTTTGTATTTTTAAAATATTTTTAAAAAGCAAAAATTGAAATAATAATGAAATTTAATTGCAAAAGAGTTTAAAAATTTGCAAAATGATGATGATAATGATGATAATGATAAAAACGATAATTGAGAAAATTTGATAAAATGGAAATGAAAAAAATTTTGCCATATGAATAAAAAAAACATTTAAAAAAAAAAAAACCCAAAACCGAAAAAGGGGAAAAATCAGCGAAATATAGACCTTTTAGAGATAGCCCCAAATTTTACTATTTTCCTTCTTGTATTTTGGGAATTGTTGGGTAATAATGTAAAATTACCAGAATTTTTTAACATGAAAAAAGATAAAAAAAGTGAAAAAAGGAAAATTTGGATATTTCATGACTATAATATTTTTACTATTTCTTTATTTTAAATATTTTTTTCATTATTTTTTTATTATTATTTATTTTTTTGTTTTTATTTTTAATATTATTTAATTATTTTATTATTATTAATTATCTTTAAATATACTAAAACTCTATTTATCAGTATTTTCCCAAAAAATATTTTTAAAATGAAAAATAACAATAATGAATAATAAGTTAGAAATAAAAAAATAATAAAATCGTTTTTATTGATCTTTAATTTTATTATTCTTTTTATTCAATTTCTTTTAGAGTAGGAAAATTTGCAAAAAAATTTATTAAACAAAATAATTACGTAATAACAAATTTTAAATTAAAAGAATCATATAAAAATTATTTAAAAACTTTATTTTTTTATTATTTTTGTTATTATATTATTTTTATAGTGTTTTAGAAATTTTAAAAAAAAACATTATTATAACAGCAATTTCCAATAAAAATGATAAAATTTCAATAATGATGATAATAATGAAAAAATGAGATAATGAGTGATAATGATGAAATGATATAATGTGAGAAACGATAATAAGAAATACATTAAAATAATGATGAAAATAACAGGAATTGTCCTTAAATCAAAATAGGTAAAGAAATAAAACCCCAAAAAGTTAAAAAAATAGGGCAAAAATCGTGAAATATAGCCTTCAGGTATACCCCAAATGTTTTTTTTCCCATCATTTGTGATTTTGGCAATTTTAGGGTAAAAGAATAATTAAAAAAATTCTTTAATCAAAACAAAATGATGATAAAAGGAGAAAAATTTAAAATTTTGGAAAAACATTTGATAATTTTTAAATTTTATTACTTTATCTTTATTTATCAAATTATCGTTATTATTACTACTATTATTTTATTTTTAATTATTATTTTATTTTTAAATTATTTTTTGTTTTTATTTTTTATTATTTTATATTATTTTATTATTTTTTTTATTATTTTTATTTTTTAAATTTTTGGGTATTATTCCCAAAAAAATTTTTAAAACTGTAAAAAATAAAAATAATGTAAATAAAAAAATGTTAATAATAATTGTTTAATATTGTTATAATTTTATATTGTTATTATTTCTTATTTTATTTTACCTTTTAAAAAATCAAAAAATAATTTTTATAACGTAAAATTCGTAAAACGAAGTTTTTTAAAGAAAAATTAAATAATTATAAAAAGTTTTTTATTTTTATTATTAGGTGATTACTATTATTTTATAGTTTTTTTTATATTTGTAAAAAAATTATTTAAAACTGCAAAATGGAAATAATAAGATAATAATTAATAAGATGAGAATAATTGCAATAAGATGATAATATTGAGATAATGATGATAAGGATGTATTGAGATGAAACGTGTAATATATAATATGATGAAATGAGGACAATAACAAAAATTGTGTATATATTAAAAACAAGTAAAAAAAAACCCCAAAAAACTCAAAAAAGGGGAAAAAATTAGGGAAATATACCTTTTGAGAGTTACTCCAAAATATTTTTTTTCTTTCTTTTAGTTTTTGCAATTTTTGGGGTAAAAATGAAATTATTACCAGAATTCTTTTAAAAAATAAAAAATGTAAAAGTGTAAACAGAAAATTTTGGATAATATTTGATTATTTTTTATTGATATTTCATTATCAATTTTTGATTTATATTATTTTATTATTTTTTATTATTTCTTTAATTATTAGAAATTTTTTAAAAAAATATTTTAAAACAGAAAGGAAACAAAAAATAGTAAAAATAAGTATAATAATAATAATATTAACGTTTTTTGTTATTATTTTACGTTTTTATTATTTATTCTTTTTTATAGTAGTTAATTGCAAAAAAATTTTTATAACGGGAATAATTACAGTAATAACGATTTTTTAAAAGATGATAAAAATAATTTTATAAAAACGTTTTATTGTTCTTATTTTTGTTATTACAAATTTTTTTGTATTTTTATTGTAAAGTTGTAAAAAATTTTAAAACGCAATAATTGCAATAAAATGAAAAAATTGCAATAATGTTAAATAATTAAAAATGAACAATATGAGATAAGAGAAATTATAAAATTTGGATCTAACGAAATTGATGAATAATAAAAAGTAAAAAAAAAAATTTCCCCAAAAGGCGACAAAGGGCAAAATCTAGCAAAATAGCCTTTTGAGACTATCCCCAAAAGACGATTTTTTCCATAATTGAGATTTTGGCAATTTTAGGGTAATAATAAAAAATTACCAGAATTTATTAATCAACAAAAACATGAAAATGGAAAAGGGAGAATTTAGATAACTTTTGATGATTATAAATATACCTTTTCAATTTTAAAGTTTTTATTATTAAATTTTTTTTTTTATTATTATTATTATTATTATTATTATTTAATTATTATTATTTTTTTTATTATTATTATTTTATTATTATTAATTTTTATTATTAATATTTTATTTTTTTTTTATTATTACTTTAATTATTAGATTTTTTCAAAAAATATTTAAAACTTAGAATAAAAAATAGAAATAACTATAATAAAAAATAATAATCATTATAATTGGTTATAAATTTTTATTGCTTTTATTCTCATTATTATTTTTTTATTATGTAAATTGCAAAAATAATTATAAAATAATTTACAAAGCGAGCAAATTAAAAAAATGAATAAGAAATTTGTTATAAAACGTAATATGGTTTTTTTTTTTTTTCTTTATTAAAATGTAGTGTTTAGCATATTTGTAAAACTAATATTTAACGCAATAATTGCAAAAATAATTAAAAGGCAATAATGACGATAATAATGAAATAATGATGATAAAGTTGAGATAAGAAATAATGATGATGATAACGAAAAATGATTATAAAAATTTGAAATAATGATGATAATATGATAAAATGAAGATAAAAAACAGGAAATTTGGTCCATATTAAAAAAAGTAGGAAAAAAAAAAAAAACCCCAAAGCAAAAAACCCGTAAATCAAGCGATATAAGCCTTGTGAGAGTTCTAAAAAGATTTTTTTCCTTTCCATTTTTTGGGAAATAATGACTGTTTCTATGTCATGACAGAAATGTATAAAAGGAGAAAAAAGAGAATTTGGAAAAATTTAAGATTTTAATATTATTCTATAATCATTTTTTCAATATTATTGTTATTATTATTATTTTTGTATTATTTTTTTTTTTTTTATCATTATCTTATTTTTATTACTTAATTAATATTTTCCCAAAAAAATTATTTAACTGAATAAAAAACAATAATGTTAAAAAGTTAAAAAAAATAATAAAAATCGTTATAGTTTGTTATTTAATTATTATTTTTTATTATATATTATTATTCTTAATATTTATAATTGCAAAAAAATTATTATAGCAGTAAAAAATTACGTAATAGGGGTTTTAATAAAAAAATTTTTAAATATTACCCAAAAAAACATTATTTTTTGTTACTATTATTTTTTCTTTTATTTATAGTTGTTAAAGTTGTTTAAAAAATTATTTTAACTGCAAAATTGAAAATAATAATGATAAAATTGCAATAATGAGATAAGTGATAATGATGAAAAAACAAAATAATGAGATAATTTTGATAAAAAGATATAAAAACAGGAAGGGCCATATAAAAATCAAAAAAAGGGTAAAAGATAAAAAATTCCAAAAGTCAAAAAAGGGCTTTAGTAAGGGGTTTATTTAATATTCCCAAAAAAAGTTTTGGAAACTGAAATAATACAATAATAGAAAAAATAAGTATGAAAATAAAAATAATAATCTTTAAAATTTTTAATAATTTATCTTGTTTATTTTCTTTTTTCCCTTTTTTACTAGTAGTAAAATTGAAAAAATAATTTTATAACAGTAAAATTCAATAATGGGATTTTAATTTAAAAAATGAATATAAGTTTTATGAAAACGTTTTTATTTTTATTTTTATGGTATTTGCTTTATTATTTAGTTTTTATTATATATTTGAAAAATAATTATAACTGCAATAATTGCAATATAATGATACTATTTGCAATAATGTAATAATTGAATAATGATTAAAAAATTTGCTAAGATGAAAATGCTGAGATAATGCGATAATGGATAATGTGATGATAAAAAAATTTGTGTCCTTAATCAAACCGGTAAAAAAAAAAAAAAAAACCCAAAACAGGAAAAAGCGGCAAAATCTAGCAAAATATAGCCTTTAAGAGTTACTAAAATAGACGTTTTTTTCCAGGCTTTTGTGTTTTTGCAATTATTAGGTAATAAGAAAAACTTACTAGAATTTTTGATCTGAAATAATGGAAAAAAATGAAAATTAAGGGGAAAATTTGGAACATTTGATGATTTAATTTTAAAATTCTATTTCAATTATTATAAATTTTTTTTTATTTTTATTATTATTATTATTATTATTATAATTATTATTAAATTATTATTTTTATTTTTATTTTTTTATTTTTTATTATATTATTATTATTATTTTATTTAATTTTTAGATTAGCCAAAAAAATATATAACTGTAATACTACTAACTACACTACTACAAAATAATAATAACTTTAAAAAATTTGTTGTTAATATTATTATTTTTTTTCTTATTATTTCCCTTTTTTGGTATATAATTGCAAAAATATTATACTAATAATTTCAATAAAAGTGTTAATTAAAAAAAGATTAAAAAAAATTATAAAAAAAATTGTATTTTTTTACTATTATTATGATTGTTATTAAATGTTGTAAAAATATATATTATAACTGCAATAATTGAAATTAAAATTTTTAATTTATATGATGTGTAAAAATTGCAAATATTGATAAGATGATGATAAAATGTAGACGATATAATATAATAATCAGAAATATGTATAATAAAGGAATTTTTTCCTAAAATCAAAAAACAGGTAAAAGAAAAAAAAAACCCAAAAATCAAAAAAAGCCGAAAATCTAGCAAAAACCTTTTTGAAATACCAGATGGACGTTTTTATTATTTAAGATTTGGAAATTAAAAGGGTAAAATGATAATAATTGCGAATTTTTAATCATGACAATAATATGATAAAAGGGAGAATAAAGAGAATTTGGTAACTTTGAGGATTTTCATTACTTACATTTTTTATAAAATTTAATTGTATTATTTTTATTATTATTTTTTATATTAATTATTTTATTATTATTATAATTGTTATTATTATAATTATTTTTGTTATTTTACTATTTATTAGTTTTTTTGCAAAAAATTTTTTAAAACTGTAATAAAACAAAATATAATAATCGTTTAATAAAAATAAAAAAATAATCTTTTAATATTTTTATTAATATTTTTTTTTTATTACTATTTTCTTTTTTAGGGGAAATTTTGCAAAATTAATATTAAACATAAAAATTACAGTAATAAGATGAAAATTAAAAAGAATGTTTAAAAATTATTTAAAAAAGTTATTATTGTTATTATTATTGTTTTTACTATTAAAATTTTTATTTGTTAAGTATTTTGAAAAACAAATTTATAACTGTAATATTGAAAATTAAAAATAATGCAATAAGACGATGAAATTTTGTAAAATGATGTAAAAATTTGCAATAATTAGTAATGATGAGATAATCTATAAGACATAAAGGTAAAATGATGATAACATGATAAAAAGATGAAATAAGGGGTTTTCCCATATTATCAAAACAGGTAAAAAATAATCCAAAAGCAAAAAAGCGGAAAAATCTAGCGTAATACAGCCTTCTAAGAATAAAATCCAAAATGACGTTTTTCTTTTCATTGAGTTTTTGCAAAATAGGAAATAACGTAAATTACAAAATTCTTTAACATGAAAAAGGATGTTTAAAGTTAGAATAGAGAAAATTTTAAATAACATTTGATGATTTTTAAATATTATTATATATCATTTATTATCGATTTTAGTTTTATTTTTTAAAATAATAATAATAATAAAAATACAAAAATAATAATTTTATTATTTTTTTTTTTTTTTTTTTTTTTTATCTTACTTTTTTTTATTTTTTCCCCAAAAATTAATATCGGAAAAAACAAATTTAAAATAAAAGATAAAAATAATAATAATAATCGTTTAATTTTGTTTTAATTTTATTTTGTTTTATTAAATATTATTTTTTTTATAGTAGTTAATTGCAAAAATAATTATAAGCAGTAAAATTCAGTATCCGGTTATTTAAAAAAGTGATAAAAATAATTTTATAAAAACGTTTTTATATTTATTTTTATTTATGTTTTGTATTTGTTGTAGTATTGTGTAAAAAAATATATTATAAAGGAATAATTGAAATAATAATGATAAATTGCAAAAATGTGATAAAAATTTGCTAGAGATAATAATTAAAAAATATATTGATGATGATAAGCGAAAATGATGAGAAACGATAATAATATGATAATAAAATAATAAGATAGTAACAAAATTTGTGCCCATATAAATCAAAAAAGGTAAAAAAAAAAAAACCCTAAAGTCGAAAAAGCGTGAAACTAGCAAAATAAACCCTTTTTAAAAGTAACCCAAAAATTTTTTTTTTTTCCCATTTATTGATGTTTTGGGCAATTTTTAGGGTAATAAAAAAATTTTACCAAATTCTATAAAAATGCAAAAGGGCAAAAATGAGAAAAGAGTTTTCGATAACTTTTGAGATTTTTTAATATTATTACTATTATCATTAATATTAATATTTGTTTTAATTATTTTTTATTTTTTTTATAATAATAAAAATTTATATTATTATTATTTTTTTAATTTTTAATTTTTGCAAAAAAAAAATTTTATAATGTAAAAATAAAAATAATAGTAATAATAGTATAATAATAATAATAATAATCGTAAAAATTATTAATATTATATTGTTATATTACATGTTTATTCTTTTAACTTTCGTATAATTCCAAAAAAATTTGTAAACATTAATAATTACAAAATACGGTTAATTAAAGAATGATTCAATAATTATTATAAAAACGTTATTATTGTTATTATGTTTTATTTATTTTTGTATTTTTAGCATGTTATAAATACATTTATAATGCAATAATGCAATAAAATGTGATAACTGCATAATGCGATAATAATTAAAAATGATGAAATGAGATATAATAGATAGATAATAATGATGTAAATCATGAAAAATGATGATAATAACGGGAATTGTTCCCCATAAAACCCAAAAAACAGGTAAAAAAAAAAAAATCCAAATTCAAAAGCGCATAACTCCAAATACCTTGAAAATTATATTTCAAAATACGTTTTTTATTCATTTGATGATTTGCAATTATCAGGGTAAGAAATGATAATAATTCCAGAATGCTATTATATAATGAAAAATGATGATAAAATTGGAATAAAAAAAATTTGGAAAACATTGATGTTTATAACATTTTTAAATCATTTATTATTTATATAATTAATTATTGTTGGTTTTTTTTTATTATTATTTATTTATATATATTATTATTATTATTGATATTATTTATTATTATTATTATTGATTTTTAAATATTATTTTTATTATTAATTATATTATTTTTGGTGTTGTTGTTGTTATTATTTTTTTAAATTATTATTTGTTATTATTATTTATTATTATTTACTTTAATTATTGGTATTATTGCCAAAAAAAATATTATAACTAAAATAATAACAATAATAGAAACAATAATATAATAATAATATAATCGTTATAATATTGTTATTAATATTATTATTGTTATTATTACCATTTTTAAATCTTTTTACTAGTAGTAAAATTGAAAAAATAATTATAATAACAGTAATTTACGAGTAATGAAAAGAATGATATAAAATAATTATTAAAAAAACTTTATTTTCTTATTTTTTGGATATTACTATTATTATTGTATTTCTTATTAGTTATGTTTAAACTATGTATTTAACTTGCAATAATTCCATAATAATGTTTAAAAATTGGAATAATGATGATAATATTGCAATAATAATGATAATGGTGATGGTATGATGTAATGATGATGATAACGATAATAATTGATTATGACCATGATAATAATGATGATAATAACAGGAATTGTGTCCATATAAAAAACAAAAAACAGGTTAAAGAAAAAAATCCCAAAAGTTGAAAAAGCGGAAAAAACATAGGAAAATATAGCCTTTAAAATGTACACCAAAAGCGTTTTTTCCAATTCAATTGATGTTTTTGGTAATTAGGGTAATAATATAATAATTACCAGATTTCTATTAATCGGATAATAATGATGATAAAAGTGAGAATAAAGAGAATTTGAAACTTTTGATGATTATTAATATTTTTACTATTATTATTATTATTATCAATATTATCGTTATTATTGATTTTTATTATTATTATTTTTATTATTATTATTATTATTATTATTTTAATTATTACTATTTTGCCAAAAAATATATATAACTGTAATAATAACAAAATGGTAATAATACGTATAATGATATAATACTAATCGTTATAATATGTTATTAATATTATTTTTCTTATTATTATCATTAGTGTTCTTTTTTAGTAGTATAATTGCAAATAATTATAAGGGTAATAATACGTATAAACGATGTTAATTAAAAGAATGAATAAATGTTTATTATAAAACGTTTATTGTTAATATTGTTATTACTTTTATTGTATTGTTATTGTATGTTGTAAAATATATATTATGACTAAATAATTGCAATTTATAATAATAATTGCAATAATGATAGAATAATTGCAATAATGAGGAACATGGGATAAGGATGTAAAGATATGATAACGAGATAGTTATAACAAAAAAGGTAAAGAAAAAAAATCCCAAAGGTACAAACTAGCAATTGCCTTTTGAGAGTTAAACTCCAAAATGACGTTTTTTCCATCCATATGATGATTTTGGAAATTATTTGGAATAATGAAAATAATTCCCCCGAATTCAATCATGACAATAATGGATAAAAGTGAGAATAAAGGAAATTTGATAACATGTTTATTATTATATTTACTATCATTTATTTTTCAATATTTGTTTTTTATTTTATTATATATTATTATTATTTTATTATTATTATTTAAATTATTACTTTAATTATAAATTTTGCCAAAAAAATAAAACTGTAATAATAAAAAAAATAGTTAAAAGTAAAAAATAATAATAAAAATCGTTATAAAGTTAATTTAAAATGTTTTTATTTTTTATCTTTCTTTTAAATTTAATTGAAAAAAAATCTAAAACTAAAAACGATGAAATTTAAAAAAATGATAAAAAAAAAAAATTTTATTATTATATATTATTGTATTTTGTTTTATTATAATGAAAAACTATTTTTAATAACTAAAAAATTCAAAAATAATGTAATAATTGAAAAAATGATATAAAAATTAAATAATGATGAAAATGTGAGAAATGGCAAAATTAACGAAAAAGTTTTTCAGGTTACCCCAAAAAGGGATTTTTTTTCCAAATTTTTTGGTTTTGGAAATTTTGGGTAAAAGATAATAATTCCGAATATTTTTGTTGTTATTTTTTTATTATATTTATTATTATTAAATTTATTATTATTATTACTCTTTTTATAAATTGATTTTTATTATTTTAAATTTTTAAGTATTTTTTCCCAAAAAAATATATTTATAACTTAATAATAACAATAATGAAAAAGTAAATAAAATTAATATAATAACGTTTAATATTGTTATTAGTATTACTTTTGTTTTTATTATCATTTTTATTTTTTTTTACTACTAAATAATTGCAAAAAAAATAATTTAACAGTAATAAAACATAATCAATTTTTAAATTTAAATAATTATAAATAAATTAAAAAAAATTATTTTGTTTTTTTTGTCTTCTATTATTTTTAAGTTGTTTTGTTTTTGCAGAACTCTATATTAAATACGTTTTGCATAAAAATTTAAAAATTGCAATAATGATCAAAAGTTGAAAAATGAGAAAAATTGCAAAATGATATAAAATGATGATGATGATGAAAATGTGAGATAGCGTAATAGAGAAATTTATATAAAAATGATGATAAAAACAGAATGGGGCCCCGAAAAATCAAAAAAGGTAAAAAAAAAAAAATTCCAAAAGTCAAAAAAGCGAAATATACCCTTTTTGAGAGTTACCCCAAAAGGGGCTTTTTTAAATTATTTGATGTTTTTGAAATTTATTAGGGTAACAATAATAAAATGCCAGAATTTATTAACGGAAATAATGAGATAAAAGTGAGAAAAAAGAGAATTGGAAAAATTTGATGATTTTTTTTATTTTATCTTTTTTTCATATTTTTTATTTTTCATTTTATTAGTTTAGTTATATTTATAGTATTAGTATTTTTACTTTAATTTTTATATTTTGCCAAAAATTTTGATAACTATAAAATAAAAAAAATGTAATAAAAAGTATAAAATTAATACAAATCATTATAATTTGTTTTAAATTTTTTATTGTTATTATTCATTATTTTCTTTTAAGTAGTATAATTGCAAAAATAAATTTTAAACAGTAATAATTACGTATAACGATGTTAATTAAAGAATGTTTAAAATAATTATGTTACGCCGACCGGTCGCCCTCTGCTACCAACACAAGGCGGCTAGGAGACGGGGGTTTTATCCACAGGGGTCGGAACATGAACAGCTAAAGAGGACGAGCCCAAACGCCCCCAGAACACCACGAGGGGAAACGCCCCGGGAAAGGGGGCACAAAAAAACACAAAATGCAGTCTTTCCTTTTTTACACAAGTTTTTTACCCTTTACATTTTTACGGGCACAAAAAAGGGGAAACCAGCATGTCACCTCACGAGCCTTTTAACAGGGCAACAAAAAGTTTGAGGTAAAAAGGGCCCACGAGGTCCAAAGGACACACCCACCGGTTCCCTCTTGACTTTTTCCCACTCCCCCCCACACCAGTTGCGTCATGTTTGCCCGGGTCCCTTCATGTTAACCAAAACCCCCAGGTCCCTTTTCATGTAACACATGTTCGCAAAAAGAAAAAGACCAGGGCGTAGCCTATCCCCCCCTATCAAGCAGGTATGCTCTAAATATACCAAACCCTAAAAAAAACTACGAAATTTAAAAAAAATTTAGTCCTCGGGAACAAATAAAATTTTTTCAACAAAAGTAACGTAAAAAAAATTCATTTCAGAAAAACAAAAATTTTTTCCAGCGCGGCTTTTTTCGCTCCCGGGGTCTCTGGAGAAGGGTGGGGGGGGGTAGTTTGGAGGGCACCAGAGGGTATTGGCCCCAAGACCGGGCTCTGGTCCCCCATTGCGTCGTTGCATCGCCCTACGTCCAAATGCTCGTCCCTTTCGTCACGTTCCCACGCCCCTCATCGCCGTACGGGGGCAAGTCATATTTTTCACCCGGCCCAGGTAGTTTCCGGCCCATGGAAACCCCCGGGGTGCGCCAAGTCCCGGGAAGCAGGAAAACGGCCCCACAGAACCCAACCCCTCCCCCCCCGACGCCCTTTTGGGGACGCTCCACTTCCTCACAAGTGCCCCCTTGCACCAGCTGCCCCTTTTCGGGCCTTACAGAATTAGCTCCCAACACGTAAAAACCCTCCCGGTCCAAAAGGCTCCCCCAACCGCTACCCCATCCCAGCTGCGGGTTTTTGGGAGGGGCTCCCGGGGCCCCTTTACTCCACGCATCACTTTTGACAGGACAGGTTCTAGACTCTTTCCGGGGGGAAAGGGGGCAGTCGCTCAGCCGTAACTACCTCTGCACAGAAAAACCTTGGAAGGGGAATTGGCACATCTTCCCCGTGCACCCTCCCCCGTTTCCCCAAGGGTCGACACAGCCTTACTCGCGTCAGGAGTCAAGGCCCGAAAACGTGTCTCCGATCGGCCACATACCCCGGCCCGCCGCTGCACCGTGTTGCCTACGCCAATACGACCCAAAGCCCCTTGGGCCCTGCACAAATCCCCCAGGCCAAAACAAGTCTCTGGGTACGTCGGAAGTCGCATTCCAAAAATTTAGCCGCACTGGGGTCCTCAGCCCCAGTTCACGTCAGGCGGCGTGGTTCCCATCTATGACCCCCACCTGCACGGGGTTCGAGGAGTTTTATCAAGTGGGGCTGGGTTTGGCCCCTTTTTTCTCCAGCTGCCCGATTTTTAAACCCTTACACCCCTTAGCCTTAGGACATGCACCGGGGGTGATTTTACCCCCCAAACAAGCCTTGAAAGGCTGGGCTCACCTTCCCAAAGTACTTCTCACTTACCCTTCCCGGGCCCCGGGGGTCATGGCGGGGTGGCGCGGGCCCCAGGCCAGGGTTTGCCAGGAGATTCGAACCCCAAGGCCCTCGCCAGCGCCACCGCAGGCCCCAGGTGTGCTTGTTTGACGTAGATTTGCAGCTGGTCCGCAAAGCGTAAACAAAAAAATCGCGGGCCGGACCCGATAATCTTTTCCGCACCCGCGGGGTACGACCTCCTTTCCAGCGCCTCCACATTCTCCCCAGCTGGGCAGTGTCTCCCCAAGTCACGAGCCCGTTTCTTAAAGGGGCCGATATCCCTCGGGCCTGGGGTGGTGCTCGAAACGGGGGTTTAAAACCTCGCCATTTTGTGAAGGGGGCAGTTGGGATGGGGCAGATCCCCGCCTTCCACCGCGGGGCCCCTTAGCGCTTTTCCCACTGCGGGGCCCTTCTCTCCTGCTCCACCCCGGGGGCAGATGACTTTCAAATTGGGCGACATTGCCTCCCGGGCCCCCTTCCCCTCGTACCAGCTGCTTCGTTCACAAAATTCGGAGGGCGGGGGCTGGGGGGTGGGAAGGGGGCCCGTGAACAACACCCCGGGGTGGGGGAAAGGGGGAGGGAGAAAAACGGGCGGGTTGACCGGGGGGGACCCCGTTTGCCCAACCTATCCCAAAGAGGCGGGTTCCGATGGGTCCCACCCTTCTGCAGCGACCACTGGCTCCGACATGACGTTTCGGGGCCCCCGGGGGTTTTTCCTGACAGGAACCCCGGGGCCCCCCCCCCGAAATCGAAACTCTAGCATCTGTTGCCGAACCCTTTTCCCCTTCTCGTTTTGCAACGTTACTCCCTTTGGGCCGCCTTTCCGCCTCATTTCCCTCCTCGGCCCATCGTTCACTCTTCACGCTTTTTGCCCCTTGCGTTATGCTGAGTTTCCATTCACGATCAGATTGCTTGTAGCCCCCTAAACAATTTGGGCCCAAACTTTTCCCTCTGCCTTCCTTCCCTGCTTCGACGAATGGGCGCCTATCGGGGCCCCTCTGTGCTGCTCTTCTGCCCTTTGTGCTTTTTTCCCCCCTCATCCCGGCCAGCATCGGATAGGCCCATCTGCTGGGTTTCCCCTCACTCGTGCCTCCTCAGTCATGCTCCCCCCCTCAGGGCTCCCCATTTTTGGACGACAGATAAATCTGCGCTCTCAGATAAATATCAAAAATCCACTCCTACACCATTTTTTACCCACCGGGGCCCTCTCTTGTACAAAACAAGGGATGCTAGGCAAGGCGGTTTTCCCAGGTCGTGAAAACCCGAAAAGTCCAAGAGGACCCAAACCAAAGCGTCCCCAGAACACCCCGAGGGGAAACGCAGCCTGGAGGGCAGGGGAAAAAAAAAAAAAAAAGCAGTATTTTCCCTTTTTTCCAAGTTTTTACCCCTACCCTTTTTTTAAGGGCCCAAAACAGGGGAAAAACCCCAAAGTACCCCGCCATGCAGCTTATAACAACAACACATCAGTTAAACAGAAACACAAGAGCACACACGAGGGCTTTACAGGAGCAGCACCCCAAACCCCGTTCCCTCTTGGGGTTGTTCCTCCGCTCCTCCCCTCACAGCCAGTTTCGTCATGTTTGCCGAGGTCCCTTTAAATTAACACATGCCGGGCTCTTTTTATGTTTCCCATGTTTCGCACAAAGAAAGACCAAGGCATAGCTTATTTTAAAAAATTTTATTGTTTTATTATTTTTATTTCTATTTTTATTGTTGTTTTTAAGTAAAACTTATACTAACTGCAATAATTTAAAAAATAATGATAATAAATTTAAAAAAAAGGATGTAATAATTGCAATAATGATGATAATAGAGAAATGATGAAATGATGAGATAACGAAATAATGATGTAATCTGATAAAAATGATGAAATAACAGGGATTTTTTCCATATAATCAAAAAGAGGTAAAAAAAAAAAAAAAAAAAAAAAAAAACGAAAAAGCGGCAAAATCTGAAAATATAATGATTTTTGGAATTTTGGGTTATAATGATAAATTACAAATTTTTAAATTTAATCTGACAATAAGGTAAAAGGGAAAAAGGGGGTATTTTTGGGTACTTGATGATTATGATATTATATTTATTATTTTATTAATTTATTTTATTATATTTTTTATTTTATTTTTTTATATTATTATTTTTAAATTTTATTTTTGTTTTTATCTTTTCATATTATTCTTTTTACTAGTAGTATATTGCAAAAAAATTATTAAACAGAAAAATAACAGATAAAGATGTTAAAAAAAAGAAGTATTAAAAATCATAAAAGCGTTATTTTTGTTTTTTTATTGTATTTCTATTATTTTTGTAGTTTTTTTAGTAAGTTTTAAAACATAGATTATAATGAAAATTTCAATAATAATGATAATAAAATTCAAAAGAGAGAAAAATTGCAAAATGATGAAATGATGAGATAAGTGAGATAAAGATAAAAACGGATAATTATGATAATAAAGGATAATAAAGGAATTGTCCATGTATAATTAAAACAGGGAAAAAAAAAAAAATCCAAAGTCGAAAAAAACGGGGAAATTTTCGAAAAATAGCCTTTAAAAAGATCTCAAAAGGGCTCTTGTCCTTCTTTTAGATTTTTGGGAATTATTGGTAAGTGAAATTAAACCCGACTTTATAAAATGACAATAAGATGAAAAGTAGAATGAAAAAAATTTTGGGTAACATTTGATTTTTAATTATTTCTATTTTCATTTTTTTTACAAAATTATATTTTTATTATTATTTATTTTATTTTATTATTTTTTATTTCCTTATTATTATTATATTATTATTATTTTATTTTATTATTATTATATTACTTAAATTTTTAGTATTTTTGCCAAAAAAAATTTTTATAACAGTTTAAAAAACAAAATTGTAATAATAAGAAATAATAAAATAATCAATCATTTAATATGATTAAATTTTATTGTTTTTTATCATTATTATTTTTTTTAATATTTTAATTGGGAAAAATTTATTAACAAATAAACATAATAAAGAGTTTAAATTAAAAGAAGATATAAAAAATTACATAAAAAACGTTATTATTATTAAATTTTTCTATTATTATTGGTTTTTTATAGTATATTTGTAAAACAAATTATAACTGCAATTTCAATAATAAATAATAATTGCAATAATGAAATAATTGCATAATAGATAATTGATGATAATAACGTTTTGAATAATATCAAAAAAGGGAAAAAAAAAAATCCCAAAAAACGAAAAAACGGCATAAATTTGCCTTTTTTGAGTATACTCCAAAAAGGTTTTTTTCCTTTTATTTTATGATTTTGGCAACATTTGGTTAAAAAAAAGATAATTTACCACAATTTTTATTAAAGAGAATTTTGATAAAAAAAAGAGAAAAAAGAGAATTTGGAAATTTGATGATTATTAATTTATAATTTTCATTATTTTTTATCAATATTTTTGTTTTTTCTATTTTGTTTTATTATTTGTTTCATTTTTATTATTATTATTATTATTATTATTATTTTATTTAAATTTTTTTATTGTTTATTTTATTTATTATCTTTTTATTATTTTTCTTCTTATTATTTTTATTTTATTTTTATTATTATTTTTAAAAAATATATATTGCCAAAAAATATTTAACGTAATAAAACAAAAATATATAAAAAGAAAATAAAAATAAACTCGTTATAATATTGTTTTAATATTATCATTGTTATTTTTATCATTATTCTCTTTACTAGTAGTAAATCAAAAATAATTATTATAAAAAGTAAAATTTCAGTAAACGATGTTAATTAAAAGGATTTTATAAATAATTTTATAAAAAATTTATTTTTTATTATTATTGTTTTTATATTTATTTTAGTGTTATTAGTTAGTTTTGAACTCTTATTATAACTGCAATAAATTCATAATACTGAAATAAATTTCAATACGAGAAAAATTACAAAAATGATGAAATTGATGATACGAGATAATGAGATGATCGATAATAAAATGTAAATAAAACCCGAAAGGGCCCCAAAATTTAAACAAAAACAGGTGAAAGAAAAAAAAAATCCAAAGTTGAAAAAGCAAAATATAGCCCCCGGGGAGTAAACTCCAAAAGACTTTTTTCCCTTCATTTATATTTTGGGAATTATTGGGTAATAGGGTAATAATTTCCAGAATTCATTTTAAACGTGACAAAATTAGATAAAGTGAGATAAAAAGAATTTTGTAAAAAATTTGAGATTTTAAAATTATTTCATTATCATTTTTTTTATCAATATTTTTTTATTATTATTAATTTTATTATTATATTTTTATTATTTGTATTTGTTTAAGGATATATTATTTCCAAAAAAAAAAAATATTGAAAAAATGAAAATAACGTAATAATAAGTATAATAAAATTTAAAAACGTTATAAAATTTTTATAAATTATTATTTTTAAAATTAAATTTTTATTCTTTTTACTAGTAGTTAAAATTTCAAAAAAATTATTATAACATAATAAAAAAAGTATTAAAGGTTTTAAATTTAAAAGAATATAAAAATTAAATTTTTTAAAAAAAGTACATTATATTTTTGTTAACTATTTTATTGTTTGTTTTTATTATATAGTTATAAAAAATATTATAACGAATAATTGCAATAACAAATTTAATAATTGCAATAATGATCTAAGATGAGAAATTAATAAAGTCTAATGGATGTAACATAATATGAGATAACTGAAAATAATGAGATAGTAAAAGAAAATTTTGTTTCCCAAAATAAAAAAAAACAGGAAAAAAAAAACAATCCCAAAAGCGGAAAAAAAAACGGCAAATTAGGTAATATAGGTATTTGAGAGTATACTCCAAAATAACATTTTTTTAAACCCTTTTATATTTTGGGAATTAAAAGGGGAATAATGTAATAATTACCGAATTTTTAATCAGACAAAATGTGAAAAAAGTGGAATAAAGGAATTTTGAGAACATTTTTATGACATTAATATTTGTTTATCATTATTTTTTATCAATTTTTGTTATTTTAAATTTTTATTATATCATTTTATTTTTATAATCATTATTATTATTATTTATTTTTATTTTATTTTTTTTTATTATTTTTATTATTTATATTATTATTTAGAGTAGTGTAGATTTTAAAAATTTTTTATTTTTATTATTATTATGATTTTAAATGTTTATTTCCAAAAAAAATTAACGTAAAAAACAATAATATTAAATAGATAATAATAATATAATAAAACGTTATTTTTATTTTTATTAAACATTATTAATTTTATCGTTTTATTTTTTTTACTATTAGTAAAAAAGAAAAAAAAAAATTTTTATAACTAATCCCTAATAACGATATTAAATTTAAAAATGATATAAAAATTATTATAAAAACGTTAAAATTGTTTATTTGTTTTTTATTTCTATTATTATTTTAGTTGTTATTAGTAAGTTGTAAAAATATTAATTTTAATTTGTTGTGTATTATTATTTCTTAAATTTTAATTTTTCCAAAAAAAAATTAAACTTAATAAAAAAATAAATTTAAAAAAAAGTATTATAATAAAAAAAAAACGTTTAATATTGTTATTAAATTATTATGTTATACTATATTTCTACTAATTTTATTTTATTAGTAAAATGTAAAAAAATATATTTTTAACGCAAAAAATTGCAAAAAATTTCAAAAAAATAAAGAATATAGCTTTTTTGGGGGGTACTCCCAAAAGGAGTTTTTCCCAAACATTTGATGAATTTTTCAATTATTATTAAATGATAATAATTTCCAGAATTCTATTAATTATGTCAAAAATGAATAAAAGAGAGATAAACGAATTGGATACATTTTGTGTTATTAAAATTTTTACATTACATTTTTATTATGAAATATTATTGTTTTTATTATTATAAATTAAATTTTTTATTATTTATTATTATATTATTATAAAATATTATTTTTTATTTATTATTAATTATTATTTTACTTTAATTATTAGATTATGCCAAAAAAAAAATTTTAAATAAAAATAAAAATAATAGTAAAAATAAGTATAAAAAAATAATAATAAAAATATTATAATATTTTTATAATATTATTTTGTTTATTTATTTCATTATATTTTTATTTTGTTTTTATTAGTAAAAATTTTAAAAACATGTATTTTAATACAAAAATTGCAAAAAATAAAGATAATAATGCAATGATGATAAAAATTGTAATAAATTTTTAAAAAGAAA
>NW_023656481.1:0-3479 GCF_015228065.2 Penaeus monodon | reverse complement strand
TAAAAAAATAAAAATATATATAAAAAAAAATATATATAAAAATTTAAATTAATAATATTTTATAATAATAAATTAAAAAAATATATTTTATATTATAACAAACAAAAATAAAAATATTTTTAAAAATTTTAAAAAATATATAATATATATATATATATATATATATTATATATATATATATATATATATATATATATATATATACACACACACATACACATACAAATATTTATATATATATATATATATATATATATTAATATATATATATATTATATAATAATATATATATATATATATATATATATATATATATATATATATATATATATATATATATATATATATATTTGTATGTGTATTGTATGTATATATATATATATACATATATATATATATATATATATATTATATAATATATATATATATGTATATATGTATATGTATGTATATACATATATATATACATATATATATATATATATATATATATATATATATATATATATATATATACATACATATATATATATATATATATATATATATATATATATATATATATATTTATATATCGAAAAAGAGAGAAAAAAAGCAAAACAAGAAAGCTTAGATAAAAACAAAAGCAAAGTAAAAAAAGTCACAAACACTATAGGGAAAAAATAATTTTATTTACAAAACCAAAAACCCCCGTCTTTTTAGGCGGGCCTTTTTTTAGGGCCCACCACTCGACAGGGAAATTGTTTTTTTTAACCTTCACCATAACAAAACCGTAGACTTGGCCTACAAATTTGTAAAACGGGAATGTATAGCATGGCATTTGAACAAAAGTAACAAAATAACGATATTTAGGTATTTAAATTTACCTGCATGAAAGGGAAAATACTTTTAGGGTACGAAAAACCAAGAGTTTCAGTGAAATTAGGGCCCTTACATTAATATTATAAGGGGCCCGATGATATTATATGAAAAAAAAGTGTTTGAAAAAGGGTGTAAGGGTCAAAAAAAAAAAATATGGTTGAAACAAGACAAAAAAAATATGATCCGGGATAAAAATACTTTGTGATTAGAAAATGATAATGATAATGATGATAAATTTATAACAACAAAAAAAACACTATTTATAATAATAAAAGGGTAACAATAAAAACGGGTTAATAATGATAATGATGATGATAAAATGATGATGATGATAATGATGATTTTTAAAAATAATAATATTAAAAATAAAAATAAAAAAATGAAATAAAAAAATTTAATAATAATGATAAAAATGAAAATAATAATAATAATGATAATAATTAATAATAATAATAAAATAATAAAATACAATAATAAAATAATGATATAATGATGATGATGATAATGTTTAATAATACTAGAAAATTTAATGATGATGATGATGATGAAATAAAAAAAAATTCATTATTTTTATTACTATTATTTTTACTTTATTATTATTATTTTTATTATCATTGTTTTTATTTTTTTATTATTATTTTTTATTATTATTAAATCTTTTATTTTTATTTCATTATTATATGATAATAATAATAAAAAATAAAAATAATAATAATAAAAAATAAAAATAATAAAATAATAAATATAATAATAAAATAGCAATAAAAATGAAAAAAATTTAAAAAAACAATAATAAGGGAAAATTAAAATGAAATGATAAGATAATGAAAAGGGAAAATTTGATAATGATAATGAAAATAAAAATAAGGGATAAAAATAGAAAATAATAATTATGATAACAATAATAATAATGATAAAATAATAAAAATAAAAAAAATTTAATAATAGCGTAATAATAAAAATGGAATAGAAATAATGAAATTTGATGAAAATAATAATGTTTACTTTAAAATTTTAAATAACAATGATAAAAATAATAATAAAAATGATAATAATAATAATAATGAAAAATAATAGTAATGTAATAATAATAATGACAAAAATGATTAATAAAAATTTAATAATAATAATGAATAAATAAAATAATAATTAATATAAAAAATAATAATAATAATTATAATAATAATAAAAAATGAAAAAGATATTAAAAAATTAAATAATAACAATAATGATGTGATGATATAAAAATTTGTAATAACAATAAAAGAAAATTTAATAAAAATAATAATAATAATAATAATAATAAAAATAAAAATTTAAAAATTTAAAAAATAATAATAAAATTAAAAATTTAAAAAATAAAAAAACAATAAAAAAAAATAAAAATAAATAAAAAATAACAATGATAATACCCAAATAAAAATACTACTAATAACAATAATAATGACGATAACAACTTCATAAAAATTACGATAAAAATTTAAAATTTTAATTTGATACTTTTACTACTAATATTGATAATAATAATAATAATAAACTATAATAATGTAAAAAAAAGGGGAAAAAAAAATTAATAAGGGATAAGGAAAATTTAAATAATTTAAAAAAAAAACAAAAATAATAAATAATAAAAATAAAGTAAAATAATCATCATCATAAATAAAAACTGTAATTTTTAAAGGTAAAAAAAACAGAAATTTAATCTTGATGAAAACCAATTACTACTACTCCCTACTTTTTAATAGAAATTTGTTTTTTATAAAAATATTAAGTTAAATGGAAATTTAAATAATAATAAGAAAAACAATAAAAAAAAAAAAAAAAAAAAAAAATAAAAAAAATTATGATAATATTAATAATAATAATAATAATGTGATGTTTAAATAATAAAAATTTAAAAATAATAATATAATAAAAATAATAATAATAAAATAATAATAATAATAATAAATAATAATAATAATAATATAAAAATATAAAATGATAATGAAAATGATTTTTAACAACAATAACAACAAAATGATAAAATGTGTTTAATTTAAAAAATTCAAAATAATAATAATAACAAAAATAGTAATAAAAATATTTTTGTTATTTTTATTATTATGAGTGTTATTGTTATCATTATTATCATTTTGTTGTTTAATAATCCAAATGATGAAAGGGTTTTAGGATAATGATAAAAACCCCCGGAAAATTAATAATGAAATAGAATAATAGTAAAAATAATAATAAAAAAATAATAAAATAATAATAATAAAATAATAATAAAAATAACAATAATAATAGAAATAAAAAAAAAACAATAGGAATGATAGTAAAAATGATAATGATAAATAAAAATAATGATTATAATAGTTTTAAAACAATAAAAATATAAAAAATAATAATAATAATAATAATAATAATAAAATAAATAAATAATAAAATAAAAAATTTAATAATAATAATAGCAAAAATAAGGGCGAAAAATAACTGTAAAAATTTAGATAAGATGATACTGCTACTACTACATACTACTACTACAAATAAAAATTTAATAAAAATAAAAATAATAAAAACCTAATCAACTAAAATAAAAATTTAAAAATAATGATAACAAAAATAATGATAAAAAT
>NW_023656479.1:0-3481 GCF_015228065.2 Penaeus monodon | reverse complement strand
AGGGGGGGGAAAAATTTGCGCTTGTTTTTAAAAAAAAAAAAAAACAAGGGTTTTCCCCTTAAAAAAAAAAGGAAAAGAAAAGGGGGCCCCAAAAGGTTTTCTTGTTTTTTTTGCCTGTCTTAAGGGTCGGGGTTTTTTCGAAGGATTCGTTATCTGGTCCAAGGATCTGATGCCTTGGGGTTGGGGACCCGGGGTTCACCCATTAAGGGGTAAACCCACGCCCTGGTTTGGGTGCCCCGGGGTTGGCGGGGGAGGCAGAGTGATTCCGGGCCCGGGGAAACCCCGGCCGGACATCCCGATAAGTAGGGGGCTTTCCTGGAGGCAGGGGGAACCAGGGTTAGCCCCGGGGGAAATTAAAAAAAAAAACAAAAAAAAAAAAAAAAAAAAAAAAAATTTTTAAAATATTATAATTATAAAAAATTATATATTATTATATAATATATATTAAAAAAAAAATATATTTTTGTATTTTAAAATGAATTGCCCCCAAAACCCAACAAACCCCCCCCCAAATAAAAAATCCTATAATGTAATTTTAATAATATTAAAAAATTTTATTATATTTATTATTAAAAATTTAAAAATTTTTTTTTTTTTGACGAAAGTTTGGGGGTGGTAAAATTTTTTTTTTTTTCAGTTAAAATTCGGGCCCCGGGGTTTGGGGCCTTTTCCCGCATTGTAGGTAGGCTCGAGGGAATTCCCTTGAAAAGGGAAAAAACCCCCGGGCCGGATGAATGAACTAGAGGGGAATTTTTTCCCTTTTTTCCCCGGGCAAAAAAGGGGTTGGGGGGAATTTTGGGGCAAACCCAAACCCCAAAACCCCCAACCACCCCAAAAAAACCCCAACAAAATTTAGCCCTTTCACACCCAAAAAAAAAAAAAAAAAATTTTAAATTTTATTATATTTTTTTTTTTTTTTTTTTTTTTTTTAGGGGGGTTTTTAAAAGGGGTAACGATTTAATGATTTTGTTTTTTTCGGGGGCCCCTTTTTCCCCGGGAAGTGCTGCCCTTTTAAAAATTTTTCATTTTCCCTTGGTTCAACCCTCTTGGGCCTTAAAGGCCCCTTTCAGGAAAAATTTTTGGGGGGAAAAGGGGCCCCCCTTTTCCCCCCAAATTAAAATTTGGTTTAAATTTTTCCCCTTTCTAAAACCCTAAAAGGCCTTGTGCCCCTTTCCCCAAGGAGGGTTTTGGAATTATTTCCTTTTTTTTTTAATTAACTTTGGTTGGGTTCCCCCGGGTTTAGAGTTTTTTATTAATTTTTTTGGGCCCATTTTATGGTTCCCCCCCTAGGAGGCAACGGGGAAAGTTCCTTGCCGGGAAAACGCCCCCCCGTATCGCCCTTGTCGTTGGGCGTTGGGGGCGTTTTGACCCCCTTTTTCCCTTCCACCGCGGCCTTAATTATTTTTAAAATTTTTTTTTTAATTTATTTAAATTTTTATTTAAATATTATTTTTTTTTTTTTTTTTTTTTTATTATTTATATATTATTTTTAATATATATATATTTTTTAATTATTTTTAATTTAATAAAAGCTTAATGAAAAAATTTTTTTTTTTCTTGAAAATTAAAATTAAAAATAAAAAATTTTATATTAATCTTTTTGTGGGGGGAAAAACAAATCCTCCTTTTAAAAAAAAAAGGTGAATAAAAAATATTTGGTAAAATTACTTTAAAAATATTTTATTTTAACTTATATCATTTTTTGAAAAAAAAATTTTTTAAAGTAAAAAGCATTAATTAAAATAATGTAATTTTTTTAATGCATTTGTTTATTTGATTTTTTTTTACAAATAAACTTTTAATTTTAATTAATATTTCAATTTGGGAAATCTTAATTTATTTGATGAAATCTTTTTTATTTGAGAAAGGGTAAATTTTTAAAAAAAAAATTTTGTTTTTTTTTCTTAATTTATTTTTAATTTTATTAAATTTTTATACTTTAAAAATAATATTTTAAAATTTATACCGGTTTTTAAATTGTAATTTTATTTTTAAAAAATTCTTTTTGGGTTTTAACAAATAAATTTTTTTTAATAATTAATATTTTTTTATTTTTTTTTTTTTAAAAATAATTATCTATTTAAAAAAATTATTTTAAATTGACGTCCCCTGTTTTTTTTTTTTCTTTTCTTTTCCTGTTGGGGGTTATTTTTAATTTCCTTTTTAATATTCTCCCCACCTTTTGTTAATTTTTTTTTTTTTTTATTTTTTTTTTTTTGTTTTAATTATTTTTATTTTTTATTATTTATATTTATTTTTATTTTTTTAATAATTATTTTTTTTTTTATTTTTTTAGTTTTTTTTTTAAATTATTTTATTTTTTTTTTATATTATTTCATTTTTTTCCCGTTAATTTTAAAAATTTTTAATTTTTTTTTTTTAAAATTTTTTTTAAAAATTTTTTAAATATCTAAAAAAAATTTTATAATCAAAATTTTTAAATTTTTTTTTTTTTATTTGTTTTTATTATCTTATTTAAACTAGAAAATATTATTTTTTATTTTTTAAAAATTTTTTTATTTTTTTTTTTAAATTAATTTTATTAAAAATTATTTTATTATTATTTTTTTATTTTATTAAAATTTTTTTTTTAAATTTTTTTTACATTATTTTTTTTTATTATTTTTTTTATTTTTTTTTTGGTTTTTTAAATTATTATAAATTTTAAAAAAATTATTTTATATTTTTTATTAGATTATAGTCTTTTATCAATTATTTTTGTTGTTTTTTTTTTTTTTTTATTTTTTTTTTATTTTTTATTATTTTTTAAAAATTTTATTGTTTTTTTTTTTATTTTTATTTTAAAAAAATAAAAATTTTAAAAAAAAAAATTTTAAAATGATAAAATAAAATTTTAAAAAAATTAAAAATTTTTGTTATTATTGTTTTTTTTTTTATTTTTATTTTTTCTTTATTTTTAAAATTTTATTATTTTTTTTATTTTTTATTTTATTTTATTTTTTTTTTTTTTTTTTTTTTCTGTTATTTATATTATTAAATTTTCCCCTTTTTATTTTATATTATATTGATTTTTTTTTTACTTTTACTTTCTTTTTTTTTTTTTAATTTTTTTTTTTTTAAGTATTTACTTTACTTTTTTAAAAATTTTTTTTTTAAAATTTAAGTTTTTTTTTATTTTTTTGCATTTTTTTAATTATGTTTATTTCAAAACCTTTTTTAAATATTTATCTTTTTTTTACCCAATATTTTTTTAATTTTATTTTTTTTTAATTTTTATTATATTTTTATGATTATTATTTATATTAGTTAAAAAAAATTAAAATAAAAAAATAATTTTAAAATAAAAAAAATAAAAATAATAATATAAAATATAAAATTTAAATTAAAATTAAAAAAAAAAATTATTATTTTTTTATAAATTTTTTTATTTATACTTTTTAAATTTTATTATTAATTTTTTTTGGTTTTTTATTTTTTGATTTTTTTTTTTAATTTTTTTTTTTTTTTATTTTTTTATTTT
>NW_023656478.1:0-3483 GCF_015228065.2 Penaeus monodon | reverse complement strand
GGGGGTTAAATTAAATCTTTGATCAAGTTTTTTTTATCAAAAAATTCAGTATATATTTTTATAACATAATTATTTTATTATATAAAATATTATTTTAATATATAATATATTTTAAATTTTTGTGTGTGTTGTTATGGTGTGTTTTGGTGTGTTGTGGTGTTGTTGTGTGTTGGTTGGGGGTTTGTTGTGTGGTGGTGTTTTTTTTTTGTCCATACATAATAGCATATATTATTTATATGTTTTTTTATATTTATATTTATAATATGTAATTCCATATTGTCTATTTATGGTACATTTTAATATATATATATAATATATAATTTTAAAATTTTATTTTAATATATATTTTATTATATGATACTATATAAACTCAAACACAACCCCCAGATAAGTATTAAAAATAATTTATTATTTATTATATTATATTTTAAAATTAAATATATGTGGGGTTTGTGTGGTGTGTGTGTGTGTGTGTTTTTTTTGGGTGTGTGGTGTTTGTGTGGGTGGGGGGGGGGGGTGGTGTACGCCCACCCACCCGCCCCCCCGAGCGGAAAACCCCCTTGAAAAGTTAAAATGCACCCCACCCAAACCACACAAAAAACCCCCCCCCACACCCAACCCCCAAAAACCCCCTCACCCCCCACGTGTGTGTTGTTATTTTGTTTAAAAGTTATATTTTATTTTATATATTTATATTATTTTTTTTTTATTTTTTTAATTATTTTTTTTTTTTATTTTTTTTTTTTTTTTTATTTATATTTTCCCGTCTTTTTCCTGTCAAAAAAAGTAAAAAAAACAACAGAAAAACTTGAAAACAATATTAACTTAGAACGGTCCTTCGCTCGCTTAAGTAGTTTCGGAATACGATTTTCCTGGTTTACTCATCCCCCAAACAAAAAAAACAAAAGAATACAACAGACAAAAACCACAAAACAAGAATCAAAAAATAAAAAAAAAACTTCAAACAGGAGCTCTAAAAAAAACCAAAAAAAACAACAAAAACAAACAACAAAATTTGCAGCAGAAATTTATAATAAAAAAAAAATAAAAAATAAAAAAAAAAAATAAAAAAAAAAAATACAAAACAAAAAATATTTAAAATTACAAAAAAATCAAACGAAAAATAAAAACAAAAAAAAGCTAACAAAGCTAACAAAGCTAACAAAAAATAATTATTTTGTACAAACAAAGCAAACAGAAAAAAATAAACAGAGAGCCAGAAACACGTAAACAAAAGGAAAAAAAAAATCTTCAACAGAGACTTAAACAAACAAACAACAAACAAAACAAAAACACAAATAAGAAAGCACATGAACAAATAAAACACGCAAACAGGGAAAAAAAAAGGGGACTTCCAAGCAAACAAAGGAAAAAAAGACTTACAAGCAAAACAAGGAAAAAAAAGAACTTACAAGCAAACAAGGAAAAAAAGACTTACAAGCAAACAAGGAAAAAAAAATACTAACAAGCAAACAATGAAAAAAAAGACACAAGCAAAAAAGGGAAAAAAAAACTTACAAGCAAACAATGAAAAAAAGACTTACAAGCAAACAAGGAAAAAAACAGATTTACAAGCAAACAAGGAAAAAAAGACTTACAAGCAAACAAGGAAAAAAAAAGATTTAAAAGGAAACAAGGAAAAAAAAAGACTTACAAGCAAAAAAGGAAAAAAAGACTTACAAGCAAAAAAGGGGAAAAAAAGACTTACAAGCAAACAAGGAAAAAAAGATTTAAAAGCAAAAAAGGGAAAAAAAAAGACAAGCAAACAAGGCAAAAAAAGACTTACAAGCAAATAAGGAAAAAAAAGAGACTTACAAGCAAACAAGGGGAAAAAAATCTATGCCAAGCCAACAAAGAAAAATAAGCAAAAAACCGTCATTCTTCAAACAAGCAAACAAACAAGCTGATGAAAAAAACAAACGTAGACAAAGAAAATAGAAAAAAAACAAAGAAGCAGACACAGGACAAAAACAAAGAAAAAAAGTAACAGACAAAGAAAGAAAGAACATAGAAAAAAACAAGTAAACAGGGAAACAAATCAGCGCATAAAACAGAAAACAAAGTCACAAAAAAAAAAAACTAACAAAAATAAAAAAAAAAAAAAAAGGAACAAAAAAGCAAAGAAACAAAAAAAAAAAAAAAAAAAACAAAAAAAGAAAACACAAAGGCAAAAACAAAAAAACAAAAAGCAAAGAAACAAAACAATAAAAAAAACAGAGAAACAGAAACAAAAACAAGGAAACAAAGAAACAAAAACAAACATCAAAAAACAAAAAAAACAGACAAATAAAACAAACAGACAAAAATCAAACAGAAAAACAAACAAAAAAACAGAGAGCTACAAACATGCAAACAAAAACAAACACACAAACAAACACACAGAAAAACGTAATGCCATAAGGCCGCTTTATTAAAGATAAATAATGACCTGCAGCCAAATACCAAAATAAATAAAACAATAAATAATGCTAAACGGTCGGATTGTTAAGGTAAAAACAAAAATAAAAAAAAAAATTATTAAAACACGTAAATTCCCAAAAAAAAAAATATCCACCAGACAAATAGACGACATGCAACTATCAGAAGGGCGACAGATATACTGTTGTGTGTGAACATGTCCCATAAAAACACACCCACACACACCACACACACAACACACACACACAAAATTTTATATATATATATATATATATATTAAATTTTTATATTATAATATAATATATATATATATATAAATATATATATAAATCATATTATAATTAAAATATATATATATATTAAATATTTTATATATAATATTATATATATAATATATATATATATATATATATATATAAAATATTATATATATGAATATAATTATATAGATATTATATTATTATTTATTATATATATATATATATATATATATTATATAATTTAAAATATATATATTTATGTATTTTATTGATATATATATATATATATAAATATATATATATTTTTATCTTTTAAATTATAATTAAATAGTAAAATTTTAATGTATATGAAATATTTAATTTTTTACTATTTTTTATTATATATTTATTTGTAAATTTTAAAAATCTGTTTTTTTATTTCATACTATTAATTTATATATTCTTAAAATATATTTAAAAATTATTATTTCTAAATTGAAATATATAATTAATTTATTTTTAAAATTTCTAATATAAATAATAATAATATTTAATATTTATTTATATATTTATATATATTATAATATATATATAATTTAAAAAAAAATATATAATATATATATATAAATATATATATATATAAAATTTTTTTTTTTTTTTTTTTTTTTTTTAAATTATTTAAAAAAATTTAATTGAAAAAATTTTAGGAATATTATTTAATTAAAATTAAATTAATTTTAAATTTGTAAAAAAAAAAAATAATATAATATAAAAAAAAATAATTTTTAAAATTATGATAGTTATTATATATTTTTAATAATAAAAA
>NW_023656477.1:0-3486 GCF_015228065.2 Penaeus monodon | reverse complement strand
CAGGCTCGATGAGATTCGATATGAGATGATAAGCATCTTAATCATGATCCATGATTAATTTGCTAAAGTGAAAAAAATTTTGGAAAACCCCACCTTTCCAAATCAGGCACTTCCCCCATTTTCCCCAAAAAAGGACAAATTTAATAAATTTTTTCCGACAAAAAAAAGATTTAACATCAAATCTTTATAATTAAAAAATAATAAGAAAAGTAATCACTTTTCAAGGGAGAAAAAACCCTTTATGACCTTATATACTTTGATAGAATAATAGGATCCATTGGGTTTTTAAAACCAGGGCCCACTGCCGTGATGATACCCAAGAAACCCAACAAAAAAAGAAAGATAAAACGAGGGACAGGTGGGTGCCTTGTCTGGAAAAATTTTTCTTTCAGGGGCCCAAAGATACCCGGCGGAAGTAATGACCCCGGGGTTTTCCCTGGTGGGTCGTGGGGACGAGGTTTTAGGGCGGTAAGAGGGGTTTTTTTAATTTTTTTAACATTTATATGTAAAAATATATAATATATTAGAGAGAGGGGAGAAAGAAAATATATTATATATATATATATATATATAATATAAAATTTATATTATACATATATATAAATATATATATACATATATATAATATATATAATATATATAAATATTTTATATAAAAATATTATAATATTATATATATAGGGAAAAAACCCCAATAAAAAAACTAGTTTTACTTGCAGAAGGCCCAGGCCCTGTTGGATGACCCTCTACTTATGCCCCCCCTGACTAGTGACCCCCTGAACGCTTTGCTGCACCTTCCCCGCGCCGAAAGAGAAAACACCGTTTTCCGGAGGCGAAACTTCCAGAGGTTCAGGGCATAAACCCTGACTCCTCATTCTATGGGTTTCCCAAAACCCATAACCCGGCCCGGCCTCTGCGCCCCATACTCCTCCGGGGATCTGTGACACACCTCTTCCCGCCTGGGGGCAAACTTCTCACTCCCCTTCGGGGGCCCTTTCCCTTCCGGCTCACCTGCGCCATCTAGGATTTTCCCCTCTCGCGTTGTGGAGTATCCCCCGGCGCCCATGTGAGTTTGGGAGTTGACCCCCTGTTCACCCAAGGCCCGCGGATGATGCCTTGCTTTCCTCCAGAGGAGACTCCCCGCAGAGGTTTCCTCGTCTCCCTTGCCCACCACTTTCCTCCAGGATTGTTGGGTGGAGTCAAATTTCCTTTTCCCTTTTAAAAGGGGCGTTCTCTCTCAGACGTTGGGTTTTCCCATGGCTTCCCTCTCCCCAGTCCGGAAAACCCCTGTTCATGGAATTCTTCGGTCAGCTTCCCCTTATCCCCCTTTGGGCGTCGACTGGCTAAGGTATGTCGACGACGTTTTTGCCTCGGGCCTCATGACCTGCTCTTTTTCCCGGGTTCCGATGCGCTAAAACTCCTCTCCTTCCCATCCTTTTAAAGGTGGAAGGGGGGTTTTGGCAAAAAGCCCCTTTTTGGCCCCCTAGTCCATCGCTCTGCTGCCACTTTACTTCTCCAATACAGGAAACCCATGCTAGTGGTATGACATACATTTTTCATACCCCCCTTCCCCATGTGAAGAGAGGTGTTGCACCGCGTTCCTTTGATCTTTGACCCCCCGTAGGATGGAGAGATCGTCTTTCCCTTTGTCGCTCTTCCCAAAAAGGGCTACCCCGGTCAGTTCTCGACGCCGGTTATCCAGGGGGACGGGTCCTTCTACCACGGTCTCCTCCCAAAGAGACCTCACCTGACCGTCCAGCCCGCCCCACATGAGGAAATTACTCTTTTCCATCGCCTTTACCCTCCAACTGCAGGGTGATCTTTCGCCAGGGGAACACTCTCCTCGAACGGGTCCATACTAGCCCTCCTTCCCCCCTCGAAAGGGGGGCCCATGCGTTCCCTTTTTGGCCCCCTGTGATAACAGTACTTTGGCAAAAAGGCGCCAGCCCCTTTCCAAGCGTCTGTCTCAACATAAGTCGCTATATCCAGGGACCAACAAAAACGCCCTCTTTTGCCATCAGTGGGGCACTGGGCCCTAGGATGGGCTGGTCAGCAGCGCGGATTTTTTTCCTTCCCCCCATTTCCCCCCCCGCTGGTGGGAAACTTCCCCCTTAAAACTCGCCCAATTTTTAAATTTAAAAGCGGCTTTTTTCCTGTGATGTCTCCTTCTTCCCCTATCCTCCGCCTTCTAAAACCCATGCCGGCCCCCCGGGGCCATATCCCCCCCGATCTCCGCTGATGTGGCTCCTTCTGCTTCCGTCTGTCCTACTGCCCCTGTTCCGCGTTGCCCCTCCTCCCCTTTTAACCCCTCCTCTCTCCCTCTTCGCCTGGGGTCCAGGGGTTTCGAAAACGTAGTTCATTTTAAAAATTAGTTTTTGTATTGTGGTTTTTTCTCCAATGTACGCACGGAAGAGTGTTTCTATTATATATATTTAAAAAAATAAAAAATTTTATATATAAAATATATAAAAATTAAAAAAATAATAAATTTAAATATATTATTAAAATATTATAAATTAAAAAATAAATATAATAAATAATAATAATATATATTGTAAAAAAAAAATATAAAAATATAAAATTTAAAATATAAATAATTATATATATATATATAAAAATTTTTTTATATATTATAAAAAGTAATATTTTTATAATTATTATAATTAAATATAGATAATTATATATATTATATATAAAATTTTTATAAAAAATAATAAATAATTAAAATTTTAAAATGATAATATAATTATAATTCTATAAATATAATATTATTTTTTTATAATTAAATTAAATATATATATATTATATATATATTAATATATATAATATATATTATGGAATAAATAAATATATATATCATATAATATATATTAAATTATATAAATTAAATAAACATAAATAAAAAATATTATATTTTATAAAATTTTTAATAAAAATTTATATAATATATAAATACTTAATATATATTTATTTTATTTTTAAGAAAATATATAACATATTAACTCCCTTTTACAAAATTTTATAATATAATTAAATATAAATTAATATATTATATAAATATTATATTTTTTGAAAATAAATATTATACATAAATTTAAAAAATTTGGTATAATAAACATTAAAACATACTTTATAATATATATATATATATAATATAAATTAGGTTTTAATTTTACTTTAATACAATTATGATAAAGGAAAGAATATAAAATAATAGAATTAATAAAATATTTATAGATAAATAAGAATAAATTTAATCAATATATAATTTTACAAAAATATTAAATTTTTTAAAATATAAAAATTATTATTTGAATAAAATATATAAATAAAAATTATATAAATATATAAAATATATAATAGATATAATATATATATAAAGAAAAAGAATAATATTAATAATTAAATATATAATAAAATAATATAGTTTTATAAAATAAATATTTATAAAATAAATTTTATTTTAAATAAATAAAAATTTTTAAA
>NW_023656474.1:15000-28796 GCF_015228065.2 Penaeus monodon | reverse complement strand
GGTGTTTTGTATATTTTTTTTTTTTTCTTTTTTGGTTTTTTTTTTTTTTATTTTTGGGTGAAGGTAATGCAATTGTGTGTTTTTGTAAATCTTTGTAATTTTATAAACAAACAATATATGAAAGCCGCTTTTATAACAAACCCAAATAACTTACCCCCTCTAATCATGTCTTGATGTAGCGTACGACCCAATCAGTATGGCGAACATAAAAAAATTCTTAAATGCAAAAAAACAAGCGTTTCCTGTAACGTCTAATCATCACGCGCTCTATCCCATGTTGTACGAAAGAAAAAACGTTACTAGTGTTGCATCATGCATTTAAAGGGTTGGTATGCACTTCCACTTCAAGGACATGCTTAAAATTTAACCCTTATTTTTTTTTGGGCATTAAAGGAGAAACACTTTAAGCAAAGTGGGGGAAAATAAGCCTCTGAAAGGGATTCCCTAAAAAGATTGAGAGTTACAAAAGGGGGCATCTCATTTTTCCTCACAATCCTCTCAAAATCCTCAAGTCTAACCTGCATGGTTTTCTAATAAAGAATGGCCCTTCGACCCTTCAGAACACAGAATCTGCCAAATCTGAACATTAAGTAGAAAAGCAAAACATACCAAAAATTTGGGAGCCGAAAAATTTATCTAACACTCCCCCTCGGCCATGTTCCCACGACTGCCACTGCCCCTCCGTTTCGCTGTTTTTATGTCTTCAATTTGGGGTTTCCCATTCGTAAATTTTTCTGTAAATATTGACCCAACTCCTTTGTTGTTATAATTACTTTAAAATATTTGTTCAGGTCTTTTTTTAAGTTTGGGTTTAAAAGATTTAAATATTTTTACAAGGGGAAAATTTGCTCAATATCCCGTCTAGTATGCAAACGAACAGAGGGGAAATTTGTTTGAGTGGAAAAGAAAACTGATTTTCCCGCAAAAGGGTTTCTTTGTCAGGTCTTTATACAAAAACATACGCATAATAAAACGTTTCACACACACATCAAAACTATTTTTTTGGGGATCTAGCTACATCTCGTTCTCTCCCTCCCTCCCTCCCTCCCCTTTTTACCCCCCCTCTCTCTCTCCCTTCTCTTCTCTCTCTCTCTTCCTCCCTCACTCCCCCCCCCTTATCCCCCCTTTCCCCCCTTCCTCCCTCCCCCCCTCCCCCCCTCCATCCCCTCCATCCCTCCATCCCTCCCTTTCCCTCCATCCAACTATCCCCCACCTCCACCCTCCTCCATCCTCCATCCATCCCTCCTCCCAAACCCTCCATCCATCCCTCCCTCCTTCCATCCATCCAACCCTCCATCCATCCATCCCCTCCCTCCAAAATCCTCCATCCATCCATCCATCCCCCCTCCCTCCCTCCTCCCAACCATCCTCCATCCTCCATCCATCCATCCTCTATCCTCCCCGTTTTCTCACTCCCTTCCCCATTCCATGTATGGTTTATATATATACTACATGCATACATACATACATGCATATATGTATGTGTATTATATAAGTATATAAATATTTACATAAAATACATACATCCCATAATACATGCATGCATATGTGTATCTATATATCTAAACTTAAAATATTAATATATTGTGTATATTAATATATATATAATATATATATAAAAAATATTATTATATTAATAAAAAAATTTGCCATGTTGAAGTCAAAAAAACCCCAATCATCTTATGGCTTTGTGGGTTTTCCTATCCCCCCCCCCACACCACACCGCGCGCCATATATATATAATATTTTATATATATATATTATAATATATATAATATTATATTATGTTATATATATATTTATATATATTATAATATTATATTATATATTATATATAAATATACCACAACAACACACCCCGTGTGGTTTTAAGCAACGGCCGCTTCCCCCAGAAACACTAATTTCAAAAATACAATCTATTAGAAAATCCTTTTTCTTTCCACTACTCCCCCCCCCCCCCCCCCCCCCCCGGGAGTCACAAACACACACACACACACCACACACACACCCCACACACCCCCACACCCCACACACACAAAACAAAACCATCACACCCCACACACACACACACACACACGCACACACACCACAACACCACCAACACACACCCACACACCACACCCACACACACACAAACACACACAAAAATATATATATATATATTATATATATATAATGTGTGTTTTTTGTGTTGTGGTGTGTGTGTGGTGTGTTTTGTGTGTTGTGTGTGTGTGTGTGTGTGTGTTTGTGTGTGTTGCTCGGGTGGCATATGAAGCACGAGGAGATTTCCAATTTCCCCCACAGGAAAAAAAGGTGTTCACTGGCCCGCGGCCCGTGTCTTCGGAAAGGGGCGTCTGAGCGAAATGGGCTATAGACAAAAAAAAGGTGGGATGAGCACGGCCCTTGGTTCTGCTTTGTTTTTTCCTTAGCAATGAACTTTTGTTTGTTTTCCTTCTGTATTTCACATAAACATCTCCCACATCGATTAGGAAAGGATTACCCCCAAAGGTTGAGAATAAATAAGGACCATCTCAATATTTTTTCAATAAACCAACTTACCACGGTTGTAAAAGATTTTTTTGGTTATAAAAGTAATGACTTTTTTCTTTAAATTTAAAAAATATCCAGGCGCATATTTGCTCGTTTTGCAACTTCATGCCCGCTATCCCCGGGGTTTAGGGGGTGGTGGGGAAGGGGAGGGTGAAGGGGGACGGGAACCGTTTTTAACACAGAAGGGGAGAGAGAGAGAGAGGAGGGAGAGAGAGAGAAGAGAGAGAGAGAGAGAAAAGGGGAGAGAGAGAGAGAGGGGGAGAAGAGGGAAGGGAAAAATAAAAACCCTAAGGGAAAACCCCTGCATATTTTATTTTCCCGGTCAAAAAGTCATTAATAAACATACTAATCGGAAAAATAATCGTTCCGGAAAAGATGCTATCATCCAGAACTAAAAACACACCACACATACACCACCCCCAAACCACCACACACACCACACACACACACAACAAACACACACACCACCCCAAAACGCACCACACACCACAACCCCCACATATTAAAATATATAATATTATATATAATATATTATATTTATATATGTGTGTGTGTGTGTGTTTGTGTGTGTGGGGTTTTGTGTGTGTGTGTGTGTGTGTGTATGAGTATAATTTAATATATACAATTTATTTATTATCTTTTGTTTTTAAATTATATATCAATATATATAATATATATAATTATAATTTTAATATATATAGTTGTGTGGTGTGGTGTGTGTGTTGTGTGTGTGTGTGTGTGGTGTGTGTGTGTGTGTGTGTGTGTGGTTTGTATGTAAAATTTTATAATTTTTATATATATATATAAATATATTTATAATATAAATAAACATATATACATATATAAATTTTCATTAAAATATGAAAAATATAAAAATAATTTTATACATATATATAATATATATATATTATATATATAATAATTTGATAGATAAATAAACAAAAGAGAAACTTCTAACTCTCTGTGGGGACATTAAATTTTTCAGGAAAGTTACCCGGGCCTTTCTTTTGCGATCTATAAGCTTTAAAACGCCTAGCACCCTCCCCTTCAAAATGTCCCCATTGACTCAAATGATCGTAACCCGGAAAAAACAGATCTTTCCTCCTTATAGCTAAAACAATGCACGGCTTAACGCCCTTAAAAAATTATTTTAATTTTAAAACCTTTTAAAAGTTTTTGTGTGGTTTTTTGCGCCCCATATTTGGCATTGTGGTTCCCCTAGTTCCCGAACTGACAGGGAAGCTAAAGATTTATGGGAATATTTTGGGATTTTAGTCCTTATTGTGAAGTTTAAAATCTAAAGAACGTTTAAGCCACTATGTATGCCCCGGAATTTTATGCCCACGGGGTTTAAAAATCCAATTTCATATAAATGAATAAGGGTCATATTATATATTATATAAATAAAAATATATATATATATATATATAATATATATATTATTATATTATGTGTGTGTGTGTGTTATATATTGCATATGTATATATAACACAATTAGAGAGAAAGAGAGAGAGAGGAGAAAAATAGATATATAGGAATAGTAACGATGTGTAGTACATATATCAGTATATAAATTTGTGAAATTTTTTAATATAAATATATATATAATATATATATAATAATAATATCTATATATTTTAAATGTGGTGTGGTATTTATATATATATAATATTTTAATAATATTTTATATTATATTATAGATATATATTTTAGTATATAAATATATATATATATATATATATATTATATATATTATATATATGTGGTGTGTGTGTGTGGGGTGTGTGTGTGTGTGCGTTTTTGGTGTGTGTAAAAATTTAAAAAAACATTGATATGATATATCCCCAATATGCATTAAATTATATATATATAATATATATATATATATATATATAATTTTAAAATATATTTTAAAATTAAAGTTTTTTTCCCCGACCCCCACTTCCGTTTACCCAAGGAGGGTGAAATTCCACATGCAAATGGCTAAAACTTATAGGTATTTTTTGATTTTTATTTTTTTGTTACAGCGGTAAAGGTGCAATGAGCAGTGATCCTTTTTTTAAAACTTGAATGGCGACACATGCGAGATTTTGATGAAATAAAAGAAATTTTGGGGGAGGCTGCTCTCTATGACGTTGAAAAATTGGCATCGCCTTTTGGTTTTTTGGTTTCAGAAGATTTTTGAGACGCCCCCACCCCAGGGTGCCCCACCTGCTTTTGAGGGGGGACACCTCCATAAAGTGGGAAGTCTTTTGGAAGATCACCGTTTTAATTTTCTAATCTACCCCAAGAGTGAAGATTAATTTTTTGATCTTTGGGACAAAACTTTTGACCATCTCCTTCCCAAAAATTGTTGCTCGATGGGGGTTCCGGCTAGGAAAAACCTTTCCAGAAGCAGGAACGAAATCCCTTTTTCCAATTTTTTTTTTTTTAAGCCATGTGAAGAAAACCAAAAGGGGGACACTTTTTTCAGATAATTTTCACAATGACCAGAAATAAGGCCCGTCAAAACAATGGAAACACTTTTATTCACCACTCCCCAAAAAAGGAGTGTCGTCCCTTGCCCGGCAAGGCCCTGCCCAGTCTTTTTGGGGGCCAGCATGGGGTAATGATAGAAAAAAATTTTTCCCGGCAAAAGGCCTGCAATACAAGGGGTTACCCATACTTCACGCTACAGAAATTGGGAGACTATCAAAACAAGGGAGCAACCAAAGGGTTTACCTTAAAGACAAGTCTTGTTCACAACATTTCCCGATGGAGGCGGTCTTGGGGGCCACACCTTCCCTCCTCTCTATTCTCCGACCTTGCATCATTTTCCCTTTTTTTTAGGGGAAAACGTTCAGCTTCTACAATAGGAGTGCACAGCTGCTTAAAAAATGTGAGAAAGGGGGCATCTTGGGGGGGATCTATTTAGGAAAAGAAAAATGTTGACGTTTTTTACATGTATGATATATTATATTAATATATATATATATTATATATATAATATATATTTATAATTATATCACACATCACATCATCAAAAGGGGGCTCATGTCTGAGCAGCCCGGGGCCTTCCCCCTCCTTCGCCACTAAACTCGATCTTACGCTTTCTTTCCACTTGTGCCATCGACGCCCGCAATTATCTTTGAAATTGTCGCTCAGTCTTGTCTTGGGTTTTGCCTCTTCCTCTGTTTCCACCCACAATCCCTGTCAGCAAGTTTTTCTCAAACTTTTACTTCTCTTTACTGACCAATAAATTTTAATTTCCCTCCTGTTCAAGATTCCAACAGCCGGTCTTTACAATTTATTTTTCTCAGCACCTCATCATTCGTCTCTTCTCTGTCCAGCTAATACGCAGTACTCGTCTGTAACACCACATTTCAAAACTATTGATCTTTTTCTTGTCATCTACTTCAGCACCCAACACTCAGAAACCATATGATGCAATTGGGAAAACTAATGAGTTCAATAACCTCAGCTTTGTCCGTAAGGTAATGCTTCGGTCTTCCAGATGTTTTTGAGGGCAATTGTGGCGTTTTTGGCATGGGAATTCTTTTTTTATCTCCGGTGAATCATTAAGTATTAGTTAAAACAGCTCCAAGATAAGGAACTCTTTCACATTTTCCACAATCATTCCATTGATTGTAAATGTCTCAGGGTTTTATTGCCGGTTATTTTTTGATCTTCATGATCTTAGGTTTTCTTGGATTAAGAAACAAGCCGGATATATATATATATATATATATATATTTAAAATTATAAAATATATATATAATTTTTTTTATGTGTGTTGTGGTGTTGGGGTGTGTTTGTATTATATACATTATATGTACATATATATAATATTATATATATATATTATATATATAATATATAATTTTATTATTATATACTCACATACATATATCATATATAATATATATTTATTATATAATATTATATTTTATATATATATATATATAAATAAACATACAAATAATACACACACCTATAATATATATATAGAATTATATATATATTAAAATATATATATATATACATACATACATACATATATGCACACACACAAAACACACCAAAACGCATGTATTACAGGCTACCTGTATGTAGTGAGTTTGTGTATGTGTTGTATGTGTTTTTGTGCGTGTTGTGTGTTTTGTGTGTTTGTGCGTGTGTGCGCGGGTGTGTGCGCGCGTGTGTGTGTGTGTGTTTTGTGTGGTGGTGCGTGTGTGTGTTGTGTGTGTTGGTTTTTGTGTGTGTGTGTGTGTTGTGTTGGGGTTGTGTGTGTGTGTGTGGTGTGGTGGTGTGTTTTGTGTGCGTGTGTGTCTGATGTTTTGACTCCACTCTGTAAACGATCCAAAGGAAAGCAAGGGTCGACATTGGGAACGAAGAAAAACGAGGAAAGCCAGGATGGGACCCACGTGGGCAAACAGGCCGTTCCCGCCATTTACCTTGAATAATAACTGGTGCCTGCAGCGTGGCGTAAACCCCCAGCCGAGGGGCTTTACAAGAGGGGAAAGGGAAAAGGTGCAGTGATACCCAGAAGCAGGGGGTTTGGGTGGGTGGGGGGGGGGGGAGAGGGGGGGGGAGGGGGACAGATGAGAAAACACATTAAATCCGTACAAACTCTTTTTATTGCTTATTTTCTGCTCGTTTGTCTCTCCCCCCCCCCCCCCTCTCTCTTCCTCTCACTCTCTCTACAAACACAACAAAAAAAAACAAAAATATAATTTTAATATATTTTATTATATTAATTAATATATATTATATTATATTATTATATGTATGTTTTATGTATGTATTTTTATATTTTTTTTCTTTTTCCTTTCTCTGTCTTTTTTTCATATCTCTCTCTTCTTCCTCTCTCTCTCTTCTTCTCTCTCTTCTCTTCTCCCCCCTCCCTCTCTCTCTCTCTTCACTCTCTTTTCCTCTTCTCTTCTCTCCTCCTTTTTCTTCTCTCTCCTCTCTCTTGCGGGGGTTTCGGGGGGTGAGCATGGAAAAAAGGGTCTCTCTCTTCTCTTTCTCTCTCTTCGCTTTACCCAAGGGTCTTTTGGTAATCTAGAAATAATTTTAAAGCCTTGCTCAGCGTCATGTTAAAATGATATTACGTCTAGTTAGGAAAAGGTTTTCTTTTTCAAAACATTCTGTTATCCTTTCAACTACTTTATATATGCACCTTCTCCCACGCCCCCCCCCCCCCCAACACACTACGGGAAATTAGGAACATGGGGTTCTAAACGTACAATTCCCTGCTAAGGTCTGGGGTAAGGATTTTCCAAAGTTCATATACATATTTAAACTTTCGTCCGGGAAATCCACTTGCCACATTAAACATAAATAATTTAAAGGGTGGCTGATTTAGAGTAAACAACAGTAAAGTATTTATTGTAAATAATAATAATAATTATAATAATAATAAAATAATAATAATAAAATATAATAATAATAATGATAATAATAATAATAATAAAAATAATAAATAATGATAAAAAAAAATAAAAATGTAAAATAAACAAAGAAACACACGAGGAAAGGGGGAAACCCAAAACTGTGAAAATTTAACGCAGCCTATCAAATCACTCCCCTTTTGAAAATAGCTGGTGACTAAAAATGGGCAAAACAACGAAAAATCGCGTTTCGATTGTTGTCAATTTTAGCCCTCTAAATTTTTCACATTCATTTTTTTTCTTACGTTAAAGCGTTAAACCCGTCTTACTTGGAAAAAATATTTTGTTTTAATTGTTTTCGAGAGCGGAGGACATTTATCTGTGCGTAACCCCTATGTTGCGATAAGATGAGATCCAGAATTACAAGATGGGGGAAGTACCTTCCTCTCTAGGTACAGAGGGTATTGTAACTTCTTTTTAAAATTTTTTAAAAAGGGTTAGAAAAACATTTTCCCGGGTATAACAAAATAAACAAATGTAATTTTTTGTTAGGGAATGTTGGATCAATTATTACATACAAACTATCGCGTGATACCCCAAAAATTCAGAATTAAATCATTTATATTACATATCTTTCTAAATTTTATCTATATACTGTATATTTTTGTACCACACACACACACACACCAAAAAACAAACTTAAAAAATATATATAATATATAATAATATATTAAATATATTAATATAATATATTATATATTGGGGCCCGGGGGCCCAAAGGCTAGCGTCGGACTCAAGATTGTAGCGGCAATTTGAGTTCAGGGTTTGAGTCACCCGGGCCGGGGCGGTTTTCCCCCGGCAAAAGGGAAATTCACCTCGAGCCGCCAACCCCTGGGTGGGCCCAAAAGTCAAGTCGTGCCGGGAAATAGAGATATGATCGATAAAAAACACCCGGGCGGAAAGGGAATGGCAAAAACCCCCCCTAAAATTTCTAAAAAAACAAAATCATGGAACCCTGACGTCAAAAACCGGGTTGGCCCAAGGTTAGAGCGTCGGACTCAAGACTGTCACGACGGCAACGAATTCGAGGGTTTTGAGCACCGCCGCCGCGTTTTCCCTTTGGGGGAAAAAAATTCCCTGATTGCCCCCTTTCCCCTGGGGGGCCAAGCCGCCCAGAAGTGTGGTCCCAAACCCCGGGTAAAAAAGAGAGGGTTACCAAAGGTACCACCCGGCACTTCCCCTGGAAAGGAACTGGGGGATCCTACCCGTACCACTCCCAAAGCATCCACATGAAAAAATAAAATTTAAGTATCATGCTGTGACCTTTGGCGGCCAGACATAAAACCTACCTTTAAAAGAAGAATATATAAAATTTAAAATTATAAAATATATATTTTATATATATATAATTTTATATATTGGTATTTTAAGTGAAATAAAAGAATTAAAGAATAACAAAACCCCGGGGAATAGATGAAAAAAACAGCAGAAAATAAAAATGCTGGCGAAGTGTTGAATACTTCTTTACAAACTCTGTCCCAAAAATATGGAATGGAAAGAAAAGGCCAAAAGACTGGGAAAAATCAGTTTTTAACCCCCCTACCAAAAAAAGGGACCCCACTCCAATGAAAACAAAAATGGAAAATTTCCCTTAAAAAAGTCACAGCAAAAAAAATTTTTTTGAAAATTATTCCCTGAAAAAAAATGAATTTAAAGTTAAGAGAAAAAAATTTGCAGACGAAAAAAGAAATTTTTCGCCCGGGAAAAGGTACCAAAAAACCAGATTTAAAATTTTAAAAATTTGATATAGAGAAAAACAGAGAACTCAAAAAAAAACCTATCCCTGTTTTTCATCGATTTGTGAAAGTTTTTGACATGTTGATACGAAAATCCTCGGGGAATAAATGAACGTATGAAGCCCCCCCAAAAACCCATATCTCCAACTAAAAAAAAGCCATTTTGCCCAAAAACAACCCGCTGAAAGAACCACTTTTTGGGTTTTAAACAGGTTCGAAGTCAAAAAAGGGAGTGGACGGGGTTTGCATTCTGTCCCCGCCCCTCTTTAATATATTTTTCTAAAAAAAAATTAGGGAGGGCTTGGGAAAATTTTTAAAAGGGAAAATTTGGGAGTTGGAGGATAAAAAATATCAAATTGAGGTATGCCAAAGATAAGTTTTGTTTCCCACAGTACCCACTAAAACTACAACAATACTAGATAGATTTAGAGAACCCCCCCCCCAACCCAAAAAGGCTTTTTGTTTTAATCCCAAAAAAACAAAGATCTTTGGAAGATTAAAAGAAAAAGGGCCCAATTTTAAAACAATGATAAAATTTTACAATCAAGGAATGATGGGGGGAAAATGTGAAAGGGGTTCATTTATTTTGGGAAAGCTGTTTAAAAATTACATATGATGATTAAACCGGGATTAAAAAGAAAAATTACCTTTGGCAAAACGCCACAAGCTCTAATAAATCTGGAAAGCCCGAAGCATTCCCTTAACGGTTTTAAAGTGAGGTTATTGAACCATTATTTCCCCCAAATTGATCATAGGGTTCTGAGTTTTGGGGGACTGAAGTAAAAGGGGAAAAGAAAAAGATCAAAGTTTGAAATGTGGTGTTACAGAGGATATTGGTATTAGTGGACAGAGAAAAAGGACGAATGATGAAGTGCTGAGAAAAAATTGTAAAGACCGGCGTTGGATCTTTAAAAGGGAGGAAAAAAAGTTTTTTTGGGTTCTTTAAATGAGAAGTAAAAGTTTTGAAAAAAATTTTGTGACGGGGATGGTATAGGAAAAGAGGAAGAGGCAAACCAAAAGACAAGCCCCTGGGCGACAATATCAAAAAATTTTGGGGGTGTGAGGGACAAGGGGAAAGAAAAGGGAAGATCGGTATGCCTGTTTGACCCAAGCCGGGGACCTCCCCCCAATCCTTCGTATTTAAAAATCGATCTTACGCTTTTTTTCCCACTTGACCTCGAAAACCCCGAAAATTTTCTTTGAAAATTGCGCTAAAATCTTGTTTGGGTTTCCCTTTTCCCTCTGTTTCCTATCACCATCCCTTCAGCAATTTTTTCTCAATACTTTTATTTCCCCTTTTACTGACCAAAAAATTTTAACCTTTCCTGTCAAGTGCCCAAACAGCCGGTCTTTTACAATTTATTTTTTTCAGCACTTCATCTTTCGTCTTTTCTCTGTCCAGCAAATACGCAGAAATCGTCTGTAACACCACATTTCAAAATATTGACCCTTTTTCTTTTTCTATCTATTTCCCGCCCCCCAACATTCAAAAAACCTAGGGATGAAATTTGGGAAAACAAATTTGAGTTAAATTTAAACTCAGTTTTTGTGTAAGGAAAATGTTGGGTTTTCCCCCCCCCAATGTTTTTAAGACCCATTGTGGCGTTTTTGGCAATGGAAATTTCCCTTTTTTTTATCCCCGGTGAATCATTTGGGTATTAGTTAAAACGGGCCCCAAAAGAAAAAGTAAACCCTCTTTACTTTTCCACAATTTTCCTTTGATTGTAACATTTTCATCATTTTCATTCCCGGGTTTATTTTAAATTTCTTTATTTTGTTTTTTGTCTTTAAGAAACAAGCTGGGCCTTTTCGTTTGTTCTTAATTTTATCTGTATTTGGGTTGTATTTCATTGAAGCTGGAAATAAAAACTATTCATGGGCCGTCCCCAGATTTGATATTTGGGATCCCCCAAACATCCACATTTCCTTAAAAAAATTTCTAGAGCCCCTTTCAAATTGGTTTCAGAAATATATTAAAGAGGGCGGAAAAACCAGAAGGGAAAACCCTGTCGCACTCCTTTTGCTTCAAAAAACCATTCGTTAACCCATAAGTGGCTTACAGCTGGGGTTTTGGGTTCATACAGGGTTTTTTTAATTTGGAGGGTTTTGGAAAATCTTTCCTTCATGTTTTTCCCAGAGGATGTCGTGTTAAACCCAGTACCCAAAAGCTTCACAAAAATCGATGAAACACGGGTTAGGTCTTTTTGATGTTATGGTTTTTTCTATGATAAATTTTTAAAAATTTAGAATCTGGTTTTGGTACCTTTTCCAGGGCGAAAAATTTCCCTTTTTCCCGTCTGAAATTTTCCCTCTTAACCCCAACTTCTTTTTTTTCAGCAAAATTTTCAACAAAAATTTGCTGTTGTGATTTTTAAAATGCCAATTGTCCTATTATTGTTGCATTGGAGTGCTTTCACTTTTTTTTAGGTATGGGGGAAAAGAGCTTTACCATTTTTTCGGGCCCTTTTCATTCTTCCATATTTTTGTAAGAGTTTGTAGAAAAAGTATTAACCTTTGCCAGCATTCTAATTATTTTGTTTTATTTCATCTATTCCGGGGGTTTGTTATTCTTTACTTTTTTATGGTTTTTAACTTTGCTAGCAGGGCTGTGGGGCATTTTTCGTTGTAATTTAGTCAAATTTAAAGTTGTTGTTAGATCCCTTTTTTCCCTTTTTTTAAGGTTGGAAAAAATTTGATTTCCCTTAAACTGTTTAATTCTTTTCCCTCACATAAAACAAGTCCATCTTTAAATTTTTATAGGCCATGGAGATTTTAAAAATTTTGGGGATGGGAAAAGTTTTTTTAGTTTTCTTTTTATAGGAACAGTTTTCAATTCTTTTGCAATGTCATTTAAATATTTTTCCTTTTCTTGTCCAATAATCTTTGGGTTTTTTTATTTTGTTTTTTTTAAATTGGTTAATTTTACCCTTTTATTTTTGGCATCTTCTTGTTTTAATTTAAATTGGTGTTTTTTTAATTTTCCAGGGGAATTTGTCTTTTCTTTTTGGCGATAGTTTTTTAAGCAGTTTCCCCAAACAGGATTTTTTTCCTTTTTCCCCCAAAAAATTTTGGGGTTTTTTTCATCTTCAATTGATTGAGTATTTCAAATTTGGTTTTTCACTGTAATTCTGTAATTTTATCAAGAGTTTTGGGAGTCGAGCTTTAAAAGGTGGTGTTGGGCTCCCTCTTTTTGAGTCTTTTTTGAAAGTCGATAGTTAGTAGTTGGTGGTCACGTTGCAGTGGCACCAGGTTTGTTTTTTATTTTTTATGAAAATTTTTCCCTTTTTGGGTTTAGCACAAAGTAGTCAAATTTTGGGGGGGGTTTTTCTTTTGTCCGGGGAAAACCCCGTTTTTACAAGTGTCTTGGGTGGTGTTGGAAACAATGATTGGGTAAACTAGATTTTGTTTTACCCAAAAGAAATTTAATAAAATCTTTTCCTTTTTTCATTTTTATCTCCAAGGCCGAATTTTCCGCAGGTGTCATTTTTTAGATTTATTTTTTCCACTTTGGGGGGAGGGCTCCCATGGGTATTTTTTCATCTTGTTTGGGGTTGTGTCTTAAAAATATTTGGGGAGAGTTATAAAAATTTTTCCCTTTTTTTCATCACTTGCAATTTGGTTTGGGGAGTAGCATTTTAAAAATACTAAAATGAGGTTTTTTTTGTTATTGACTTTTAAAAAAGGGGATCATTATTGAGCTTAACCCCAAATTTGGCATTTTTTAAATTTTTTTTGGGGAATCATAGCAACTGTGACTGTAATTTTTCCCTTTTTTTTTCCAGGGAAAAAAAAACTGTCTTTTTTTCTTTTGGTTTTTAAAATTTCCCTTTTCTTTTTCCCAAATTTGGGCTCAATTATTCCCAGTATTTTAAAGTTGTATCTATCCATTTTTTTACAGACAGTAGAAATTTTCCCCCCTCTTTTATTTTTCCCTTTCGTTCCACGTTCTGATTTTTAATTGTTTCTTAATTGGGGAAAAAAATTTTTTTTAAACTTTTTGTTTTCCCGATGCATGTTTAACATTTTCAGCCTGGGGCCCACTGCTAACGCGCCCCTTGAAACCCACGCGAGGGCGGGTGTG
>NW_023656474.1:0-7500 GCF_015228065.2 Penaeus monodon | reverse complement strand
TAAAACGGGGCTGAAAAATGAACAGCCCCAAAGAGGCCCCGAGCACCACAGGCCCACAACACCACAGGGGGAAGCACCGGTGAGGCAGGGCCCGAAAAAAAACCAAGAGACAGTCTTCCTTTATTTACACAAGTTTTTTACCCGTACACTTCTATAGGAAATACAGGGGGAAACCGGCATGTCACACTGCCCGATACAGCTTAAAACGGGCAACACAAAGTTTATGGGGTAACAAGGGCACACAAAAGGTTTCCAGGAGCAGCCCCCAACTGGTTTCTTTTGGGTTTTGTTCCTCCCCCTTCGTCATACCAGTTGCGTCAGTTTCCCCCAGGACCCTTTTTCATGTTAACACATCCCGGTACCCTTTTTCTGTTAAACCATTTTTCGCACAGGACAAAGACCCACTGGCGTAGCACTATCCCACCATATTAAGCAGACAAACTGACATACCTAAACCTGAATCAAACTACAGAAAATTTTAAAAAATAAATTAGTCTCGGAAACAAACAAATTCTTTCAAAAAAAGAACCGAAATTAAAAATAAGTTTCGAAACACAAAAATTTTTTACCAGGCGGCTTTTCGCCTCGTGGGCGCTCTGGAGGAGGGTGGGCGGCGAAATTTGGCAGTGGCACCCAGAGGGGTATCTCCTGCCCCAAGACCTGGTAGGTCCCCATGAGTCTTTTGCATCACCTCCCCGTTCAAATGCTGTCTCACTCGGTCAGCGTCTCCACGTCCCATCGCCGTACTGGGGAAATTCATCTTTTTTTTTAAAACCCTGGCCCCAGGAATAGTTTCCGGGCCCCATGGAAAACACCAAGCCGGTCCACTGGACAACCGCGGTCTTTTTCCCCCTCTGGAATTCGATAGGTACCAGGGGGGGCCGTACCACCGGTAGGCCCCTTTCCCAGGGGTTGTAGTTCGGCGAGGGCCTGTTTCCCAAAGGGGGTTAGCAGCACACTCTGTCACCATTGAAACCCACCCCTATGCCCCGGCAATTGAGCTTGCCAGCACTCGTCGGTGACCTCCGCAGGTGGGCGCCCCGGTGCGCCAAGCCCGAGGAAGTCAGGAAAAGGCCCCCACCCCAACAACCCCTGTCCCCGACGATTTTTGGATGCCCCATTCCTCACAAGGCCCAGTTTGCACGCTGGACCTTTGGGCCAACGGAGAAGTTACTACCAACACTGTAACTAACCCCCCCCCCGGTCCAAAAGGCTCCCCCCAACTCACGTCATAGCCAGCTGCGGGTTTTGGAGGGCTCCACAACCCCTCTATCAGCACATTTTGACAGTCACACCAGTTCGGACTCTGTCCGGGGGGCAGGGCATCGTTCAGCCGTAACAAACCTCGCACAGCCAACCTCTGGAAGAAAGGGCAATCTTCACCGTGACCCTCCCCAGTTCCCGAAGGTCGAAAGCCTTACTTCCCGGGGTTAGCAAAACCCAGCAAGCAGTGCTGCCCGATGGCCACATACACGGGCGGCTGCACCGTGCTCCCCACGCCAATATGGCCCCCATGGCCCCTTGAGGAAAACAATGCCCTGACACCCCACAGGGGGGTTCTTGGGTATCTGGAAGTCGCATAGTGGCCAAACATTCAGGCCGAACGGGTCTTTTTTGCCGTGTCCACGCGGGCTTCCCCCTTTGAGCCCTCACCGCACGTGGGTCGACGGCAGCGGGCCCAAGTGGGGCCGGGAACCCGGGGCGGCGGGGTTTGGCCCCCTTCTCCCGCTGTCCCAGTTTTCCCCCTGTACCCTTTCCTTTTGCCTTAGGACATCACTCGGAAAACCCTACCTGCCCCAGTCCTTTGCAGCATGTGGAAGCATCAGAATCCGTCCGGTTGAGGGGGACTGTTTTCCCCCCTCGACACCCACTAGTCTGTGCCCTTTTTCACCCCGCCCAAACAAGCCCTTTGGAAAAAGGGTAGGGTACCTTCCCCAATATACCTTTCCACTTTTGCTTCCCCCCCAGGGCAGGCGGGGATAGCAGGGGCCCCCAGGCCACTGGTTGCCCAGGGGAAACCCCGAACTCCAAGGGCCCCCGCCGCGCCACCGCAGGTCCTCAGGGGGTGCCGCTTTACGTAGATTTGAGTGCTGGTCCTGCAAAACATCAAACAAAAAAATAGGGCCCGGACCACGATATTCTTCGCAGTGTAGGGGAGCCTCTTACCAGCGCCTCCCCCCTGCGCCCGCTGGGGTAGTGTTCCCCCACGCACACGAGTCCGTTCTTCAAGCGCGCCAATTACTCGGTCTGGGGTGGGCCCGAAAGGCGTTTTTAAAGCCTCGCCACGCGGTGTAAGAGGCATTTGGGGGGCGGCAGATGCCCCAAAACTTCCACGCAGGGGCCCTTTGCACGTTAAGCTGCAGGGCCTTTCTTTTCCGGCTCAGCCCGGGCAGATGCCAGCATTTTTAAAATTGGGGACTTGCCCCAGGCCCCCTTTCCCCTTATCAGTGGCTTTCGCTTCACAGAATGTCTGGAGGGCCCAGGGGGGTGCGGGGTGGGAAGCGTGCCGTGAACTAACACGCCCGGGGAGAGGAAGGGGGTGAGGGGGGCAACGAGGCGGGTTTTACCCGGGGGGAGTTTGCCCCCACTATCCCAAGGGAAAGGGTTTTCCCAGGGTCCAGAGCCTTTTTGAGCGAAAAACTGGGTCCGACAACGCGCTGCGAGGCCGGGGGTTCCGCCCCGGACCCCAGGAGACCCCCAGTAAATCGACACCTGGATTGGTTTCCAGAACCTGTCTGCCTTCTCCCTTTTGCTTGCAACGTTTCTACCTCGTGACGCCGCCTTTCCCCCTTCACTTTCCCCCCTCAGACCGGAAATCGCCCCTTAGGTCGCACCCCTCCCTCAGTTCATCTTCATTTCTGTTGCAGGTTTTTCGGTTACTGCGGTTTTATTTCACAGATCAAGTTTCTCTGTAGCACCCAAAAAGTTAGCAGAACATCCCTCTGCCTTCCTTTCCGATCTCGACGAGTGGTGCGCCCGTGTGTGCCCCGTGCCTGCTCTTCTGCCCTTTCCCCCCATACCGGCCAGATGGCAGGGTCAGGTCCATCTGGCTCGGCTTCACCTACTCGTGCCGCCCCAGATAGCCTCCCTTCAGGGCCGCCATTTTGGACGATAAATGGCGCTCTCCTTGATCAAATATCACAAACCCCCTTGACACCCTTTTTTACGCCGGGCCCCCTGTCTCTTGCCACCAACACAAAGGAGGCTAGGAGACGGGTGCTACCACAGGCCGGAACACTGAACAGTCCAAGAGGCACCGAGCACCACAGGTCCAGAACCCAGGAGGGAAAAAGCCAATGGCGAGGCGGGCACGAAAAAACCAAAAGACAGTTTTCCTTTATACACAAGTTATTTACCGACACTTTTCTTAGGCACAAAACAGGGGGAAACCAGCGTCAACTGCCCATACGCTTTTAACAGGCAACAAAAGTTTATCAGGCACAAGGGCACACACGAGGGCTTCACAGGAGCAGCACCCAACGCGCTCTTTGGTTGTTTCCCCCGCTCCTTCGCCATAGCCCTTTTCGTTGTTTCCCCGGACCTTTAGTTAAACAACCCAGGTCATCCTTTTCTGTTAACACATGTTTGCACAGAGACAAAGGGCCATGGCAAGCAAAAAATATTTAAGCACTATATAAAACATGCGAGCTTTTTGGTTCCCTGATAGAGTAATTCGTACACAACGGGGTTTCACAAAACGAGTTTTCAACTTTACACTCCGCTTGGGGTTTAAAAGAAAGCCTGGGGAAAACTCCTTTCTAAAAAAAGGGACAAAAAGAAGAAACGAAACATAAAAAATAATTTAATAAAATAGGTTTGGATATAAATAAATAACAAAATAAGCAAAGCCTACATATGTGCCGGGGTACACATTACTGCCCCGACTCCTCCCAAGACCCTAAAAAAATGATAAAGAAAAGGTCGACTACGGCCTCTTTCTATAAAAGCAAAAAAATCGCGTGGCAAAGTGAGTGGACCAGCCTCCAACTCACAAAAAAAATCAAATAAAAAAAAAGAAAATGGGGACACAGCCCACAGGAAAAACAGAAGGGGGGAGGTGGTGTTGGCCCCCTTTGGGTCAATGCACCAAAACACCCACTCGCTCCCTATAAAGAGAGAACTTTCCTCCACAATGCACCACCAGCCTATCAATAAAACATATATTTAAAAACATGCCCATTATACACAGAACACAGAAAACCATTTAAAAAAAATTCTAAGAATTAAAAATACAGATTTCACATTATCAAAATTTTATAGATAATAAAAAATCTCAGTAAAGTAATCACTTTTCTAAGGGAGACAAACTTTTTGACCTTATATAGATGATAGAATAAATAGGATCCATTGGCTTAATAACCTTGGCCCCATGCCGCTGGTTGATAGCCAAGAAATCCAACAAAGCAGAAAGAAGAAAGTACGGCCTCTCTCTATATGCCTGCAGCGAGGGCTATCCTAAGCAAGTAGTCTTCCGTAAAGGATCTCTGCTACAATACCCCTTTCTTAAGTAAATTAAGCCGTGGATTGGGAGAGAGAGTTTCCCGTAGCCTGCGTCGTGCGAGGTGACTCCCTCGTTTATCTCCTATACCTCGTCATCGTTTTAGAGGCGGAATCAAGCAAATAGGTTCTTTGATTTCTGGAGGCTTTATAAAATCAGAATATCTTTCTCTGTATAAGGTACAAAAAAAAAAAACAGGTATAAAAAACAAAAATAAAGTAAACATATTCTTTTATTTTAAAAAATAAAATTAAACATCGTTGTAACGTCCACGGAGGTTGCCACGGTGGTCACAAGTGGAGATTTCAGGCATCAGCCCTGCCACAAATTGCTTGGCCCCCCTTTGATGACATTCCGGTTTTTTAAGGTCACTACAATACTGCAACATATAGTTCAAAAAAGAAAACGATATCGTAATGGACTAACTAAACTATACTGGCATCAAATAAATCCTCCATAGCCCATAAACTTCACAAATTTCGATATGAGGAATTGCGTTGGCATATCTTATGGGACTGAACTATTTTATTAAATATGAATTATTTTTGAGGTTTACAGTGTAAAATGAGAAAATCAAGAAATCGAGGAAATGTAGGAAACATCAGCTAATACGTGAATTGTTTGTTTTTGATATAAGGATAACGTGTAGGTCTTTTGGAAGGGGCAGGGAATTTGGAGAAAGTAAAAATAAAAAAATTTGTATTATCCTGTCATATCAGTAATAATATTAACTATATGAATATCAAGGACTTGTGATATTGTGATACAAACGAAACAAAGTATTTTGTGACAGACGAGTGAGCACTAAATGGTAAACATTACAAACAGTAATATAATAAGAATAATATTTTTCATCGCATAACGATAACTGTCTAAACTAAATGAAAATTTTTTGAACAGGACTCCACTCTTCTATTTCGTAAATGATACTCCCAGATGAGTTTCCCAATGCATTAGTTTTTATTATTGTTTCTGACGTCACACAGACCTGTTTGTGGACTTTCTTTTTATCTAAGGCTCTCCTGACACAGTTCGTACGTTAATCTTTTAAGTTTCTAGGAGTTTTTACCCGAGGTTCCAAACACCGTCTCTGCTGGCCCCCGGGGGCCGAGAATCGGGAAGCTGTTGCCCGGCCGCCACAAGTACTATATGTTTTTCCTCCTAGTCGGAACCTCCAATAAACCTTCAACCAGACGCTTGCATTTGCCATTTTATCTCAGCTTTACAAAATGGTGAGGTTCTCTTTAATTTAAATTAATTATTGCATTGGGCGCTTTTTTCATTTAAGATTCAGTACTTTGGCTGGGATTGATTTGTAAACAAAATTTAACCACTGTCAAAACTATCGGGGTTGTTTATCTACATACCTATTAGTATATTTATATAAATACGTATATCTCGGACTCATTTGCCAATTTGTACATTTATATTTTCGCAATGCCCCTATTTTGGTGGCTGTTAGTATTTTGCTGAATTTCTATTGTTTATTTTAGACGTACATTATCTTATTGTTCTACATGGATTCCCTGGCGTGTCCGCGTGTCACGAATGCTCCATAGCCAAAATTACTTTTAGCTGTATAAGCTTGCGGTCTGCGGCGAAATAAATGATAAAAACTAAACAGCCATCAAGCTTTAGGCGTCCCGACCTGGAAGTATAACTTGCAACGCACTGCTGGACGTTATGTGACCGTGGAAAACAAGTATGTAAACAATATGCTGGACCTGGTCGCGAGAGTTGGGAGAGAAGGGGAAAAACCGCATAGTATGACGAGAAGCTTTTTACAATAATGACAATGAAAATAACCAAAAACAGTGATAATTTAAGATTTTTTAGTGGTAAAGATCACGATAACAATGATGAATTAACGAAGCTAAAAGTAATCATCACGATAATGACACTAAGTATTATAAAGTTTTTTACAAGTGTCACTGTGGCGATCGTAACTTAATAACAATAATAAGATTAACAGTAACAATATTATAAACAGTAAAAAGAAAAAAAAATTTAAAATAACAAATAGCACTAATGCAAAAGGTGACAAAATATATCAATAATAATCAACAATAAGATAAGCATTAAATTTTTTTACGAAGGGATGGTCCAACATGGCGAAGTCCCAACACCACTTTCATTTTCTGAATATGTTCCTTCCTAGCTGTCTGATAACCTTGGTTTAATGAACAGCTATTCTTTTAAAATAGGTTTTTTATCGATAGAAACCACGCTGCGACCCCATAAAGCCAAAATTTTTACTCACTCGCGACACACGATTGGAGGTATCATTATGCAGCTGCGAGGTATCACGAGTAGCAGTGTGCTCTCCTCCGCTCTCATAGCTTCTTTTGGGATAGAGAATGGTAGGCTGGGGAAAGGAGATAAAAGAAAACTTAGCAAAAATTTCATGGTGGCTCATCCGGTTATTTGCACGTAGGACTGATTTTTCAGGCTGATTTAAAAGATTATTTTTAGGATATATGATATATTTTACTTGGTTTCAATTCCCTATTCCCTTTTGCGCAGCAGGATTTTATTAAAAAAAGTAAAATGAACTTTAAGACTTTTTTTGCATGTGCTGTTTGTTGTGGATAACGTAGGGGTTGATGCAATATGTGCACGGGGAAAAGGTAAGGCTTTTGCTTTATGTTTACGAAAAAACATTGCGCAAAAACTTTTGGGCATGTGCGGGAGAAAAAATAGATACACTAGGTGTTTATCGCATAAAGAAATCAAGTATAATAATTTAAAACACATATATATGCACTTCGAAATAAACCATGTCACGGGGATACCTGGTGTGTGAGCAGGCACGTGCGTGGGTGTCCCCAAGTCCAAAGGGGAGGCCAACCCCGCGGAGCAGGGGCATTTGGAAAAATCTCCCCCCGCAAGAACTTCTAAACAGAGGGGGGGGTAATCGGCTGTTACCTCACAAAAAAAAAAGATGACCCACAAACAGAAAATGGTTTCCCCAAATTTTTTTCCGGGAAGGGCCCCCAAAGGGG
>NW_023656473.1:80000-109079 GCF_015228065.2 Penaeus monodon | reverse complement strand
AAAATGTTTTTTTACCATCTTTTACTTTTTTCGTAATTTGTTAAAATTTTTAAAGATTAATATATTCTTTAAAATTTTACTACTAATATACAATTAATGAAACAATAATATCATAATTACAATTTGAAACCATTTTAATATTTATATTTTTTTATTATCAGTTATAAAATATATATAATAATTATTAAATTTATAATATAATATATATAATTTATAAAATTAAAATTATATATATATTATTTTTTTTTAAAATAATATTAAAAAAAAGAAAATAAATAAAAATGTAAAAATAATTTAATAATAATAAAAAAAATAATTATTTTTATTTTTATTTTTATAGAATAACATTTTTATTATTTATTATTTTATTTTTATTATTATTTTATTATTATTATTATTACTATTTTGTTTTTTGGTTTTCAATTTTAAAATTTTTGTTATTTTATATTCACATTATGGAAATTTTAATTTATTATAAAATTTATATTATATTTGCAATTTTTACAAAAATTCTATAATTGTCATGTTTTATAAAAGGGTGTTTATTATTACCTTTATTAATAATTACTAAAAATCGGGTTAAAATCGAAAAAAAGACTTTTTGGGATGAGCAAAAAGGCTATTTCCAAGTTTTTCCCAATTTTTTCGACTTTTGGAATTTTCCATTTTTTTTTTTTTTCTGTAAGGACACTATTTTTGTTATTTATCATTTTATCATTATTTTATTATCGTCATTTTCTCATCATTATTATCTTTTATCATTGCAGTTATTGCCCGACCTGTATATAAGCCGAAATACCCCCTTTTTCTAAAACTCTACGGTGCTCACACTGGGTTTAAGTAAGACGGTTAATTTTCCCCCTAATAAAAGCTGGAGGACGGGGGTATTGGAAAAAAACTGTCGGGGAGGCGAAGATACCCCTCTTGGGAAGAGAGTTCGCAGGGATGTCCCAGGGGCGGGGGTTTTTGTTTTTTTAAATTTTATTTTTTTTATTTCCCGTTTTTGAGCCTATCAGAATTTAATTTTAGAGTACCTCTTATGTAAAGCATTCCCCCCACGGGAGCGGGCCCGGGTTTAAGGGGCCATAGGGTTTGAGGGAACCCAAAAAAAACTAATTTTGTTTTTGCTTCAAATTTTTCTTTTAAATTTCGGGTTTGGTTGGGTTTGTTATTTGCATTCTTTATAAGTAAAAAGATTTTTAAAAAAAGACTTGTCTTTAAGGGATATTTTTTTCCCAAACCCAAACGTAAGGTTTCCCGGCCAAAAAGAAAAAAAAAGATTTTACACATAAAAAATTTGAACCTTCTACCTTCCGGGAATAGCTGCGCAGGCTGAGGCAGGGGAAAATCCTAGACAGGCCTATCCTCTTTTTTTTTTTTTTTTTTTTTTTTTTTTAGCTGATTACAACGCACCTTCGAGCAAGGTATTTGGTTTTTGAGAACTGTTTTTTTTTGTGATAGAGTATTCATCTAGATGAATATACACTCGAGCGAGTGAGTTTTAGGCTGGTGCTATTTTTTGTCATAATGTCTTCCGAGTCTTAAAGAAAAGGAAATAGTTTTCAGTTCCCTTTTAAAATCATGATTTTAAGAGATCTGTTTCGTGTCTTAACTTTTTTAATTTGTGCCTTTATAATAAAAAATCAGGTTCTTGATTTTTTTTTTACTTATTGTTAAATTTTATGATAAGCTTTGCTGATTGAACTGTAAGGGATGTAAAACTGATAAGCTTTGCTGATTGACCTATAAGGAAGTAAAAACTGATGAGTTTTGCTGACTGACCTGTAAGGGAAGTAAAACTGATGAACTTTGCTGATTGACCTGTAAGGGAAGTTAGAAACTGATGAGCTTTGCTGATTTGACCTGTAAGGGAAGTAAACTGATGAGCTTTTCTGATTGACCCGTAAGGAATAAATTAATTCCGAAATAGCCTTATCGTAAATCCTTTACCGGTGAAATCCCCATGCTCGTCTCCTCGCTTAGGGTTTCGTTTACAATTCTTTTGTATCGTGGTTCATACATTGTACAACTAAACACACTCCAACATTTGAACATGACCGTCCCTCATTCCACAACACTTGATTACACACTGACTTCTCCAAAATACACCTCGTTCCCATACGTATTAAAAGAGTGGGGGCACTAAGCGTTACTGATATACATATCTTCAGCTGAGACACGAATAATGAAAATTAAATGTCTTAAGGATCGGTACACTACAGCATAAATATTAGGCTAATAAAAGATAATAATAAACATTCTATTAATCATGATAATCATGAGAATATTGATAAAATTGCATTACAATGATAATTTTGATAATAATGGGAATAATTGCAATAGTGTTGATAACTATAATACTAGAACTAATAGTAATGATAATAATGATAAAAACAATGATAATAATAATAATAATAAAATAATATCATTATTATTACTTATCATTATTATTACCTTTGTTGTTTGTATTTCTAGAAAAATATGTTATACCTGTGATAATAACAATAATGATAATAATAATGATAATAGCAATCATATTAGTAATTATAATATTGGTATTGTTACATTATTATGATATTATCATATAATTTTTATTAGTAGTAGTGTAATTGAAATGAATATATCATATCTGTAATAATTGCAATAATAACGATAAAAAAGTAAAGTTATGATAATAATAATGATTATATGTCGTTGTTATTCATAAAATCATTTTTATTATTGTTATTATTGGTATAATTGTTGTTATTATGAGTAAAATTTCCCCAAAAAATATATATGGCGGCAATGATTACAATAAAAATGATAAAGATGAAAATAATTGCAGTAATGAAATAATGATAATAAAAATGATGATATTTATGATGATAATAATAATGATAATAATGATGATACATTTAGGATAATGATAAAAATGATATAAGGGATGAAAATAAAAATAATAATTTCATTTATAAAAAAAAAGGAAAAAGGAAAAAACATCCAGAAAGTTGAAATGCGGGAAATCTTGCGAAATATAGCCTTTTCAGAGTATGCGCAAAAAATTTTAATCATGATTTGCATAACTATTAGGTTACTAAGATAAAAAAAAACACCATTCTTTTTATAATGACAATTTTGATAAAATTACTATTTTAATGATAATTTTGATAATAATGGGGAATAATTGCAATAATATGATAATAGTAATAACAATAATATAATAATATCGGTAGTAGTAGTAGTAGTAGTATTTGTAGTATAATAAAATATTAATAGTAATAACAATAATAATAATAACAATAATAATATTAAATTTTTATTATTATTACTATTATTGTTTTTATTATCATTATTTTACTTCTATTCTTAGTATTTCTACAAAAAAAATATTATAACTGTGATAATAACAATAATAATGATAAAAATGATATTAATAATCATAATATAATTATAATATTCTGTTATCATTATTATCTCATTATCATTTTCATTGTTATTTTTATTATTAGTATAATTGTAAAGAAATATATTATATCTGTAATAATTTCAATGATAAAGATAAAAATAAAATGATGATAATATGATTATGATAATATTATTTGTTTATAAATTATTATTGTTATTATTATTATAATTTTTTGTTATTATTAGTATATTTGTTAAAAAAAACTATTTGGCGGCAGTGATTAAAATAAAAGGATTATATGATGACAATAAATTGCAAAAATGCAATAATGAAAGATGAATGATGAAAATGATGATAATAATAATAATGATAATAATGGTGATAATAATGATGATTATAACAATAATAGTGTCCATTTACAGCTAAAAAAGGAAAAAACTAGAAAGTCGAAAAAAATGGCAAAATCTTGCGAAATATAGCCTTTTCAGGGTTAAACCAAAATGCTTTTTTTCGATTTGAAAAATGATTCGCGGGAATTATTAGGCTAATATGATAATAATAAACACTATTCTATTAATAAAGACATTTAAAATAATTTTGATAAAATTGCTTTATAATGATAATATATATAATAATGGGAATAATTGCAATAATGTTGATAATAATAATAACAATAGTAATAATAATAATAATAAAAATAATAATAATAATATAGTATTAATGATAATAACAAAAAATGATAATATCATTATTTTATTTTTGTTTATTATTACTATCATTATTATTGTTTTATTATATTTTTATTATCATTTATTGTTAGTATTACCACAAAAATTATATTATAAATGTGATCATAACATTTAATAATGATAGAAACGATAATATAATCATAGAAGTATTTTTAATATTGCTATTATTTTCATTATTACCATTTTACCCTTATTAATATTATTAGTAGTATTGAAATTTAAAATGAATATTATAAACTGTAATAATTATAATAATAATGATAAGGATTAAAAAGAGAATGTAATAAAGATTATAATGTCGCTATTTTTGTTATAATGATTTCTTATTGTTTATTATTATAATTGTTTTATTATGAGTATAATCGCCAAAAAATAAATAAACAAATAGATAATAATTGTAATAATTGTAATAATGATTATAATAATGAAGAAAATGATGATGATGATGATAATAATAATAATGATAATAATGATGATAATATGAATATATTATCTATTATGATAAAAAAGGAAAAAAGTCGAAAAAGTGGCAAAATCTCCGAATATAGCCTTTTTAGAGTCTACGCCAATTTTAATAAAGATTTGCGTTATTGTTAGACTAAGAATGAAAAAGAAAACAATATTCTATTAATCATGATAAGTATGAGAATTTTGGGTTAAAAATTTCTATCATAATGATAATGATATAATGGTAATAATTAAAAAAATAATAATATTAATAACAACAACAACAATAATTAAAAATATAAAATAATAATAATAATAATAATATTATATTATTATTTCTATTATTGGGAATGATGATGATGATTTATTATTGTTTTATTATTATTATTATATTATAATTATTATTGTAATTATTATTATCATTATTATAATATTATTATTGTTATCATTATTACTAATTTTATTCTTAGTAATACTATAAAAAATATGTCATACCCGTGTAATAATAATAATAATGATAATAATAATAATTATAATAATCATTGTAGGAATTTCAATATTGTTATTTTATTATTTTTCATTTTTGTCATTAATATTAGTGTAAATAATAGTATAATTTGAAAGAAATTTTAAATTTTATGTTTAGTACTATAAATAATACGAAAACAAGTAAAATGATGCTAACAATGATTATAAAATCGTTATTATTGTTATAATTATTTTTATTATTTTTATTATTATAATTGTTATTATTATGAGTATATTTGCCAAAAATTTTATATATGATGTCAATGATTACAATAATAATGATAATAATGATGATAATATTTGTAATAGTTGCAATTATAATGATAATAATGTGATCATAATAATAACAATGTAAAAATGATGATAAAAACAATAATAATTATAACATGTATAATAAAAAGGAAGCGGAAAAAAAATCCAAAAGTCGAAAAAGTGGTAAAATTTTGCGAAAAATAGCCTATTTAAAATCATGGTTTTCGTAATTTTTTAGTCTAATAATTATAATAATAAACACCATTCTTTAATCATGACAATTATGAGAATTTTTTGAAATTGCTATTTAATGATAATCTTTATAATAATGGGAATAATTGCAATAGTGATAGTAATAATAATAACATGAATAATGATAATGATAGTAATATTAAAAATAGTAATAATAATAGTAATAATAACATTTAAAAATGATAATAATAATAGTAATAATAATGATCATAATAATCATAATAAAATAATTATTATTATTACAATAATAATATTATTAATATTATCATCATTAGTATTATTTTTATTATCAATATTATTACTTATATTTTAGTATTTCTACAAAAATATATATAACTGTGATAATAACAACAATACTGATGATAATTATAATGATAATCATAATAGTAAGATAATATTGTTATTGTTATCATTATTATCAACTATTATCCTTATTAGTAGTAGTAGCAGTATCATAATTGTAAAGAAATATTGTTACCTGTAATCATTGCAATAAAAACGATAAAAAGTAATATGATACTTATTACAATATCGTTATTATTGTTATACTCACTGTTATTACTTCTATTTTATTATAATTGTTGTTATTATGAGTATCTTTGCCAACATCTATATATGGCGGCAAATGATTACAATAATAATTGCAATAATGATGATAAAAATGATGAAAATGGGTGATGGTAATAATAACAATGATAATAATGATGATATCGTTATTATCATTATTATTTTTAAATAGTAGTAGTAGCAGTATTTTAATTATAAAGAAATATATGTATATGTAATAATATTGCAATAATAACGATAAAAGTAAATGGATATTAATAATGATTATAACATCGTTTATATGTATAATCAAAGTTATTATTGTTATTATTATCATAAGTGTTATTATGAGTATAATTGCCAAAAACTATATATGGTGGTAATGATTACAATAATAATTGCAATAATGATGATAACAACAATGATAATGATGATAATACCAATAAAAGTATCCATTTATAAAAAAAAAGTGAGGAAAAGAGAAAAATTCCTAAAACTCGAGAAAGTTGAAAAATTTATAAGCTTTTGAGAGTCTATGCTATTTTTTTCAATCATGCGTAATTTTTTAGGCTGATAACGATAATAAAATATCATTCTATGAATCATGAAATTATGAAAATTTCGATAAAATTGGTATAAAAATAACTTTGATAATATTCGAAATAAGCATAATAATGATGAAAATAATAATAATAATAATAAAAATAATAATGATAATAATAAAAATAATAATAATAATAATATTATTATTATTATTGTAAAAGTTTCTTTAGTTTCTGCTAATTAAAATCAAACACCGAGTCACTCCCCAGCGACCTAGGGTGATTGAAGTTTCAGGTAATGGAACATTAACAAAAATATGCAAAAATATGCAGAATAATTACAAAATTAAAACATCCAGTCAAGTCAATTCACGACACAAAAATACTTCAGATCGATAAGGCTTCTGAGAACATGCGCTGTACTGTTTAAAACAATTTTTTGTGCTTCTTCTAATTTGGATTTCTCGGTATTTGTTCAAGAAATTATCAGTACCCTTTCTTTATAAGGCTAAGTGCTCCAATAACAAAAGGCAAAGTTTGGTTTTTAAATGCCACATCTTTTCCACCTCTATTTCCAGGTCTTTATACTTTGATATATTCTAGAACACTTTCGCGGAGACGTTTCTGTCTGATGGGATGCCATGTCTATAAACTGGCAGGTGTTGTTTATTTGTCCTTGATGACGTTCGCCTGTATAGTACGATCTGTGGAATGGGAAAGTCCCACCAGTTTGTAGCTTTTTACCTTCAGTAACTGGCTCTGGATGGTGTTCGTACCATTTATCTTGCGTTCCGACAGAAAAGTGCTTGCAGATTTTCCCAAATGCAGGTACTTGTCCACTCTGTCATGGTGATTTTTGTACTCCTTCGGTGTTAATATTGAACAACCAGATGCAAGGTGATCAATTGTCTCAACCTTGTCTTCACAAAATCTACACTTTTGGTCGTGCCTTTGTGCAAGATGTTAGCTTGATAGTTTCTGGTAAACAAACTTTGATCTTGGGCTGCAAAAAAATAAAACCCTCTGTTTCCCCTTTAAGTCCAGAGTTTCTAAGCCACTGATGGATCGGGGTTCATCTACATCAACGTGTTTGTTTCGAGCTACAACTGCCCGTGGAGAGGCTTTTCATGCCACCTAGATTCAAGTTTTTCTTGTCCGCCCTTCTTCGCTTTTTGTTTTCTAGTTTAGTACCCAATGTTGGCGACATATGTTCCATGTTTTCGCTCTCAGTACCCAATCCTGAGAAAACTTATTGATTCCTTTACTACCGAGTGTGACCTTTTGGGTTTCATGTATTCTAACTAATTTAAGCATCCAATCGTTAGATCTAAGTATGCAAGAGACCAACTTTTGCATGTCAACTGCTTTCTAATTTTTTGGTGTCAATTTGTTTGAGTTACTTAAGTTCCAGTCTATAACGTTAAAACTATATGTAACCACAGGTATTGCAAGATTTGATTGCTGTTAGTTATTATTATTATTATTATTATTATTATTATTATTTTTATATCATCATTGTTATTATTAAATATTTTTATTATTATTTTTATCACTGTTATTGCTATCAATATAATTATTTTATTATTATTGTTAAAAAAAATATATATATTAAAACTGTGATAATAACAATAATAATGATAATTCTGATAATAATAATCATAACAGTAATTATAATATTGTTATTGTTATCATTATTATCATAATTAGTGAGTAGTCGTAGTATAATTGTAAAAAAATATAATGTATCTGTAATAATGTAATAACAAAGATAAAAAGGAAAAAGATGATGATAATAATGATTACAATATCGTTTTTATTTTTTTGATAATTTTCATTATTATTATAATTGTTGTTATGAGTATAATTGACAAAAAAATATATATATATGGAAGCATGATTTCAATGATAATGATGATAATAATAACAATAATTTAAAATGACGATAATATTGATAATGATAATTATGATAATAATGATAACTGTAATAATGATAATAACAAAAAATATGTCCATTTATGAAAAATAAGGAAAAAAATCCAGAAAGTCGAAAGGGGGTAATATTTTCCGAAATATAGTTTTTTGAGAGTCTACAGCAAATTCCTTTTTTTCGATTTCAATTAATGCAATAATAATGACAATAATAGACACCCTTTTATTAATGATGGCAATTATGGGGAATTGTGATAAAATGCAATTTAATCATAATTTTGATAATAATGGGTTTTTTTACAATAATGATAATAATATAATAATAATATAATAATATTATCATTATTATTATTATTATCTTATTTTCATTATCATTCTTCTTCTTCTTCTTCTTTTTCTTCTTCTTATTTTATTATTATTGTAGTGTACGGCTGCGCACTCGCCGACTCTAAGGTCGATCTCGCCTGGACTGACATCGTCCTCGGGCACGATTTGGTTGAGCCGGGTCTTTACCATGCCACATGCTGCCTTCTCTAGCACGGAACAAAGGACGTGGGGAACTCTGCGATGCAGCCATTGACTTGGATGAGACGTCCCGGCTCCGCTTCCACCAACGAGCCGGGCAGTTTTAAAGAAATAATATAAAACATGGTTATGAAAAACCAATGAACGTATTTTAAACAGTCTCGTTACTTGGATGGTGTTGAAAAATAAAAGATTTATTTTTTTCCCCAAGTCCCATACCGTAGATATTTTACAGCCGAAATGTACAATTTTCACGTAAATTGTATATTACCAGTTTTCCTATGTACCCTTTTCCCTTTCCCAAAGTGTCACAATAGCCCCTGAAGGGAGTAATCGTCGTTAATAGTATTTTTCTCTCCCTCTCTTTTCACGGTTGTTGGGTTTTTTTGGGTTGTTCGGACTGCCGGACAATCGGGGGGGTGTTCCATGCTTGTTTGGGTCCTTTGGCTTGTTGGAATGCGGACTATCGGGTTGGTAGTCCAACACTTATTTTGCATTTTCTTCTTTTCGCCCCATGCCTGGGCAGGCCCTGAGGGTCTTTTTCGGTATAAATACCCTAGTTTTGTGAGGGGAAGACAGTTCGGTCTGACTTCTGTTTGTACTTTTTGTCCCGTTCTCGGTGTTTGTGCTCGCTTTAGATTTACTTCGCTAGGGGTTTACCTTGCTTCGCGCCAGGATTGACGAACTCGTCTTTTCTCCACAAGTTAAGTATTTTCCCTTTTTGGGTTTTGTGTAGGAGACACCTGGTCTCTTTTGGATTTGGCGTGTGACACGCTACATCACCATCTGTAGGGTTTACTCTTTACTATGTCCCAAAGCGGCACTTTGTGAACTCAAAGTGTCAAGAGTACAAAAGGACCACGTCACATAGAAGGAAACTGCTTGAGGATCCGTACCTCCAGTGTGCCATTCCTTGATTTTAAACTAAGTCAATACTTAGTTTCCTTCCCTCAGCTCGAGGGTCCGTATATCCTGGGAGGAAGGGTTTTTTTCATCAAGTCTCGCCCCTAATAATTTCAGGGCCATTTACTTTTTACTTTCTTTTTTCTGTGTCTTGATTTGTTGTCTTGATACCTGCCCGACCTTGTGGATGTCAGGCAGTCCGTGATCTTGTGGTCTCCTTTGGCGTTATTTTCTTTTTTTGGCCTTCGACTCTAAATTATGTTTCTTACATGAATTTCTAAATATTTTTTTTATCGTTTACACAAGTGTTTTTTATGCAGAGTTTATCAGCACTAGTTTGTTTTACTTTTGTTTTTTGGTTTTTTTAGTTAATCTCCATTTGGGGTTTGGAATTAACTTGTTCATATTAGGGATTGATATGTGTCCGTGGGTACACTCTGATTAAAAATACTTAAGGAGTTGGGATGCCAACTTAGGAGTGAAAATTGCCTTGGTAAGTCATTTTTAGTATATCTGGTGTGGCTTTTCACGTGCATCACCCCCGCTGTGATCAAATTGGTGATGTACGCATCTATGAGATTTCCCCGACTTTAATCCCCGTAGACCTCCTTAATGAGTGCGATTTGCTCAATAAATAAATATCATATCACCGTAAGCTTTCACTCGGTCCCAGTCAAATGAACAAATGATATTTACATCTTAAGTTCTGGTTCTGGACCAAGGCTGAAGCTTGAAACGTTCTTGGGCTCGGGTCTCCTTAACAGCACATTGTGGTTACTCTATCTCGCAACCCTGAAAGGCTGTAAGAAGGCTAGATGAATCGAGTATATTAAGCTGATTCTCTAGAACAGACCATAATTTTGCTATACCGGGGTTTTCCCACTTCCAGCTCAAACTAAAGGGGAAGAGGAAGAATTTATGATCTTGCGTTTTTCTTCCAAACACGTCTACGCAGACGCTCAGCTTACGCATCTCCCTTTTTACATTTACCCTTACACATCCAACATTCAGCACACACATTCTGTACTTCCTTCCACCCTTCTTTCATAAAAACATTCACACCCCATACAAAAACACACAGGGTTTCTCGAACCTACTAATCGGGTGGTGCAGCGTGCCGTAGGCCTGGAAACCCTTTCATCTATTCACTGCAGACGAATCTTTTCCCAATAAAATCTATATTCTCGGTTGAGCCCGAACTCACCAGACATATTGAAGTCTACTGGGTCTACGCCCCGCTACAATTAAATTTTTATTATTAGTAGTAGTAGTAGTATTACTTCAAAAATATGTATAACTGGATAATAAAAATAATAATGATAATTATGTAATGATAGTAATAATATTTAATTTAAAATTTTATTGTTATTATCATTTTTATTATTAGTAGCAGTACAACAATTATAAAGAAAAATGTTATATCTGTATGAATTAAATTAAAAAGATAAAATGTAAAATGATGGTAATAATGATGATTATATTCTTATTCTATTCATGTTATAATCATTTTTATATTTGTTATTATTATTATAATTGTTTGTTATTATGAGTATAATTGCCCAACAAATCATTAGGGGAAAAATGATAATAATAAACACCATTATATTTAATCATGAACTTACGAGAATTTCCATGAATTTAAAATTATAATGAAAATTTTGATAATAAGAAAATAATAGCAATAATGATTATGATAATAACAAAAATAATAGTAATAGTAGTAATAATAATAAAAATAAAAAAAATAGTATTGATAATATAATAATAATGATAATAATATTATCATTATTATTATTACTATTTTTATTATTATTATTATTATCTTTATTATTATTACTACTATACTATTTTTATTATTATTTTTTTATTATTGTCTTTATATCATTATTATTACTTTTGTTGTTAGTATTACAAAAAATAAATAACTAGATAATAACAATAATAATGATAATAATAGTCATAAGAGTAAGTATAATATTTTTATGTATCATTATTACCATAATTATCATTATAATTGTTATTATTAGTAGTATAATTTTTAAAAATATTTTTTTAGCTGTAATAATTTCAATAATAACGATAATGTTATAATATTTTTTTATTATTATGATTATAATAATTGTTTAGTATGAGATAATTCCCAAAAAATTTATATATGGCGGTAATGATTACAGTAATAATAATGATAATGTAGATAATAATTGAAAAATTGCAATAATGATTATAATAATAATGATGATGATGAGAATAACGATGATAATATTAATGATATTAATGATGATATTAACGGACGATAATTAAAAAAATAGTGTCCATTTTTCATAAAAGGGAGAAAGAAAATAGTCCCAAAGTCGAAAAAGTGGGATAATCTTGAAAATTTTGTCTTTACCCAAATGTACGCCAGAAAGCCATTTTTCGATTTCATTCATGATTTGCGTAATTATTTGCTTTAAATTTTGATGATAATAACACCATTCTATTAATCATAAAAGATTATGATAATTTTTATAAAATTGCAATATAATGATAATTTTGATAATAAAGGGGGAAAGATTGCAATAATGATGATAATAATAATAATAATAACAATAGTAATAATAATAATAATAATAAATAATGATTTAAAAATAATAATAATAATAAAATTTAAAAATAATAATATTTTTTTTTTATTATCATTATTATTATTATTACTTTTTTTGTTAGTATTACTGCAAAAAAATATTATGACTGTGATAATAAGAATAATAATGAAAATAATAATCATACGAGTAATTTTGATATTTTTAAATTTTTATCATCATTATCATTATTATAATTGTTATTATTAGTAGCATAGCATAATTGCAAAGACATATATTATATCTGTTTAAAAATTGCACTAATAACGGTAAAAAATAAAATGACAAAAATAATGATTATAATATCGTTATTATTGTTTTAATTATTCGTATTTTTGTTATTATTATAATTGTTGTTATTTTGAGTATAATTTCAAAAAAAAGAAAGAAAAAAAAATTTTATATATATATATATATATATATATATTAATTATATATATATATATATATATATATATATGGCAGCAAAGATTACGTAATAATGATGATAATGATGATGATCATTGCAATAATTGCAATAATGACGATAACAATAATGAGAATGATTAGGATAATGATGATAATAACAATGATATTGTCCATTTATAATAAAAAAAGAAAAAAGGGAAAAAATCAAAAAGTAAAAAAAAGTGGGATATTCTTGTAAGAGATTGTGTTTGCGTCAGAAATAATGTATTTCGCGAAGAAACAATCGAAACCGGACAAATACAAACTCTTGTATTGTGAAAATATTATTCTCATTCATACCTTTTAACATCTGTCAACACTATACTTTTTGTATTATGATATAACAGCCCCCCCCTCCAAAAAAAAAAAAAAAAATGGCGGAAAAAGATTACAGTAATAAAGATGATAATTATAATAATTGCAATATTTGCAATATGATGATTATAATGTGAGCTAATAATAATAATGATAATAATGATAATAGTGTCAATTATACTAAAGTCCAAACAAAAAATCTAAAAAAAAAAAAAGGGAAAATCTTGCTAAATATAGCATTTTCAGTGTAAAGACAAAATGTCCTTTTTCGATTTTATAATGATTTGCGTAATTGTCAGACTAACAATGATAATAATGAACATTCTATTAATAATAACAACAATGAAAATTTTCATAAAATTGCTGTTATAATGATAATTTCGATAAAAATTTGGAAATAATTACAATGATGTTTAATAATAATGATAACAATAATAATATTATGATATTTTTATTATTATTGTTGTTTTTTGTTATTATCATCAACATCTTTACTTTTATTATTTATATTACTATGAAAAAAAAATAAAACTGTGATAATAACAAAATAATGATAATAATAATCATAATAGTAAATTATAATATGATATTGGTATCATTATTTTCATTATTATCATCATTATTATTAGTTGTAGCAGTATGTTAAGAAATGTTTCATATTTGTAATAATTACAATAATGACGATATAAAGTAAAGTGATGATAATAATAATGATTAAAATGTCGTCGTTATTGTTATAATCATTTTTATAATAATTGTTTTTATTATGAGTATAGTTGTGAAAAATATACATATGGCGGGAATTATTAAAATAATAATGATGACAATGAAATAATTGTAATAAAGAAGAACATAATGATGGAATGATGATGAAAATAATGATAATGATAATAAGGAGAAAATAACGATGATAATGACAATAATAGTGTCCATTTATGAAAAAAAAGTAAGAAAAAATCCCCAAAACTCGAAAAAGTGGCAAATTCTTGCGATAATAACCTTCACGAATCTATGCCATAATCCGCTTTTCAATGATTTGCGTAATCATTCTAATATTCTATTAATAAACACTTTTAATAGTGAAATTTTGAAAAAAAAGATAAAATTCCTATTATAATGCCAATTTTGATAATAATGGGAATGATTTCAATAAAGAAGAACATTATCAAAAATAGTAAAATAATAATGATGATTTAAAAATGATAGTAATAATAATAATATTATTTTTTATTACCATCATCATCATTATTATTATTATTACCATTGGTTATTACTTTGTTTTATATTCCTACAAAAAAAAATTTAAAATATGATAATAACAAAAATGAAATTTAATGATAATAATAATCATAATATAATTAACAATTTGTTTTTGTTATCATTATTATCATTTTTATTATTATTAGTAGTAGTATAATTGTAAATATCTATATCAGTTATAATTGCAATAATAACGATGAATAGTAAAATGATGATAATAATAATGATTATAATATCGTTATATCATAATCATTGTTATTATTTGTTATTATTAAAATTATTATTATTATGAAAAAATTGCAAAAAAATATATATGGGGTAATGCTTACAAAAATGATGATAATAATACAGTAATTGATATAATGATGAGAATAATGATAATAAAGGGGATAATTAAAATAATGAGATAATGAATCTTAATAATAATGATGATATGATATGATATAATAATAATGAGAAATATGATATAATGTTAAAAATAAAAATAATATTGTCTATAATTTTTTTTTTTTTTTAATCATATCTGCTTAATTATAATAAATTTTGCACAAATAAACACCATGCAATTAGGAGAATTTTTATAAAAGGGTTTATTTTAATGTTTAATTTTATAATAATGGCAATAATTGCAATAATGATGATGTAATAATAATAATGACAAACAAAACAATAATAGAATAATATAATAATAATGATAATAAATAATAATAATAATAATAACACAATAATAATAATAATTTCATTAATAATGATATGATTATTATTGTTATTATTATTTTCAATACTATTTTTTTTTATTTTTAGTATTACTAAAAAAGCATACTATACTGTATAATAGCAATAATAATGATAATTTTAATAATAGTAAACATAATAGTAATTATAATATTGTTTTGTTATCTTTTTTATCATTATTATAATTATTATAATTATTAGTAGAAATATAATTGTAAGAAAATATATAATAATAATAATTGCAAAATTTAAATGATAATAAAAATAAAGATTGTAATATAGTTATTATTGGTATGATTTTGTTATTCTTTTTATTATTATAACTTTTGATAAAAATTGCAATATTTGCAATAATTATAAAAAAATAATGATACTGATGATAATGATAATAATGACAATAATATGAATATAATGTTGATGATAATAATAATTATGAAAAAATGATGATAATTTTGATGATAATAACGATGATAAAAAGAATAATAGTGTCCACTTATAATAAAAAGGGGGAAAGGAAAAAAATTCCAATAAGTGGAAAAGTGGCGAAATTTTAAGTAATTTACCTTTTCAGGGACTACGCCATAATGCCCTTTTTTTTGATATCAATCATGATTTGCGTAATTATTAGGCTAATAATGATAATATTAAAATCATTGTATTTAAACACGAAAATTATGAGAATTTGATAAAAGTGCTATTATAATTAAAATTTAGTAATAATTGTAATATTGATGTTAATAGAAAATAATAATAGTAATAATAATAATAATAATGATATCATTATTGTTATTATTATCAATATTATTACTTTTACTCTTGGTATTACTAGCAAAAATATATTGTAATTACGAGAAAAACAATAATAATGATAATAATGAAAATAATAATCATTATAGTTTATTAATATATTATATTGATATTATTGTTATTATTATTATCATTATCATTAGTAGTTGAAAGAAAAATATTATATCAGTAATAATATTGTAATAACGAAAAAAGTAAAATGATGTAATAATAATGATCATAATATTAATTTTATTGTTATAATCATTGTTATTATTATTATTATTATAATTTTGTTAATATGAGTATAATTGCCAAAATATATTTTATGGCGGCAATGATTACAATAATAATGATATAATGACGACAATTGTAATATTACAAAATAATGAAATAATGATTTATTTTTTAAATTTTAAAAATTTTTTTTAAAAAGGGAAAAAAAAATTTTTTTTTTAAAAATTTTTTTAAAATAAAAAAAATTTTTTAAAAAATTTTTTTTTAAATTTTAAAAAATAAAAAAAATTTTTTAAATTTTTTTTTAATTTTTGGGGGGTTTTTTTTTTAAAATTTTATGTTGTTTAAAAAAAAAAAAAAAAAAAATTTTATTTTTAAAAAAAAATAAAAAAATTTTTTTTAAAAAAATTTTTTTGGGGTTTTTTAAAAAAAAAATTTATTTTTTTTTAAAAATTAAAATAATAATATAATGTTTAAAAAAAAAAATTTTTTCTTTTTTAAAATATTTTTTTTTTTTTTAAAAAAAAAAATTTTTTAAAAAAAAAAGGGGAAAGGAAAAGGGGAAAAAAAAAAGGGGAAAAATGAAAAAAATTTTTTTGGGGGAAAAAAGAAATGAAAAAAAAAAAAAAAGGGGGTTTTTTTTTTTTTTTTTTTTTAAAAAAAAAATTATTAATTTTTTTTTAAAAATTTTTTTTTATTTTATTTTTTTTTTGTTTTTAAAAGGTTTGGTTTTAAATTTTTTTTAAAAAAATTTTTTTAAAATTTTTTTTTTTTTTTTAAAAAATCTTTTTATTTTTTTTGGGGTTTAAAAAATAATTTTTTGTTTTTAAAATTTTTTTTTTTGGGGGAATTTTTTTTTTTTGGGTTTTATTTTTTTAAAAATTTTATAATAATAAAAAAAAAAAAAAAAAAAAAATTTTTTTTTTTTTAAAAAAAAAAACCCCCAAAAAAAAATTTTTTTTAAATTTTTTTTAAATTTAAAAAAAATTTTTTTTTTCCCCTTTTTTCCCAAAATTTAAATTAAAAAAAAATTAAAAAAAAAAAATTTTTTTTTTTAAAATTTTTTTTCCCCAAAAAATTTTTTTTTTTAAAAAAAATAAAAAAAATTAATTTTTTTTAAAATAAAAAAAGGGAAAAAAAAAAAAATTAAAAAAAAAAAAACAAAAAAATTTTAAAAAAATTTTTATTTTTATTTTTTTTTTTTTTTTTTTAAAAATTTTTAATTTTTTTTTAAAAAAAAAAAACCTTTTAATTATTTTTTTTTTTTAAAATAAATTTTCCCCCCCTTTTTTTTAAAATTTTTTTTTTTTTTTTTTTTTTTTTTTTTAAAAAAAATTTTTTTTTTTTTTTTTTTTAAAACCCTTTAATCCCAAAAAAAAATAATAAAAAAAAAAAAACCCAAAAAAAATTTTAAATATTTTTTTTTAATATTTTTTTTTTAAAAAAAAAAAAATTTATAAAATAAAAAAAATTATTTTTTAAATAAATTTAAAAATTTTTTTTTAAAAATTATTTTTTTTTTAAAAATTTTCCTTTTAAAAATTTTTTTAAAAAAATTTTAAAAAAAAAAAAAAAAAAATTTTTTTTAAAAATTTTAAAAAATCATAATAAAAAAAAAAAAAAAAAAATAAAAAAAAAAATTTTTAATTTCCAATAAAAAACCTTTTTAAAAATTTTAAATTTATCCTTATTTTTTTTTCCCAAAAAAATTTTTAATCAATACCTTTTTTTTAAAAACCATTTTAATTCCCCAAAAAAATAATTTTAAAAATTTTATTATAATTTTTTTTTAAAAAATTTTTTTAAAAAAAAAATAAAAAAAAATATTAATTTTAATTTTAAAATTTTTTTTTAAATTTTACCCCCTTTTTTTTTTTAAAATTATAATTTTTTTAAATAAAAAATTAAAAAAAAAAAAAAAATTTTTAAAAAATTTTTTTCCAAATTTTTTTAAATTTTTTAATTTTTAAAAAAAATTTTTTTAAAAATAAAAAAAAAAAAAAAAAAAATAAAAAAATTTAAAAAATTAAATTTTGGGGGAAAAGGGTTTTTTTTTTTTTAAATTTTTTGGGGGTTTATAAAAATTTTTTAAAAATTTTTTTAAAAGGAGGGGGGAAAAAATTTTTAAAATTTAAAGGGGAAAATAAAAAAAAAATTAAAAAAAAAATAATTTGTTTTTGTAAATTTGTTTTTTTTTTTAAAAATTTGTTTTTTTTTTAAAAAAAAAATTTTTTTAAAAAAAAAAAAAAAAAAAAAAAAAGGGGGGGAAAAAAAATTGATAATGATGATAATTTAATGGGGAATAAAAAAAAAAAAAGGGGGGTTGATTTTAAAATTTTTTGGGGAATTTTTTTGAAAAAAAATTTTTTTTTTTTAAAAATAATAAAAAAAAGGAAAAAAAAATTTTTAAAAATTTTTTAAATTTTGGATTTTTTTTAAAAAAATTTTTTATTTTTTTTAAAAAAATTTTTTTTAAAATTTTTTTAAAAAATTTAAAGGGAAATTTTTTTTGGAGGATAAAAAAAAAAAAAAATTGGGAATTTTTTAGGATTTTGGGGGGTTTTAAAATTTTAAATTTTTTGGGGGGGTTTTTTTTTTTTAAAAAAAATTTTTTTGTTTTTTTTTAATTTTTTTTTTTTTTTTTTTTTTTTTTTTTTTTAATAAAAAAGGGGTTTTTTTTTATTTTTTTTTTTTTTGGGGGTTTTTTATTTTAAATTTTTTTTTGGGGGGAAAAATTTTAAAAATTTCTTTTTTGTTTTTTTGGGGGGGTTTTTTTTTTTTTCCCGGGGGGGTTTTTTTTTTTTTTTTTTTCCCCCCCCCGGGGTTTTTCTTTTTTTAAAACCCCGGGTTTTTATTTTTTTTTTCCCCTTTTGTTTTTTTTTTTTTTTTTTTTTTTTCCCCCCTAAAAATTTTTTTTTTTCTTTTTGGGGGAAAAAAAGGGGGGAGGGGGGGGGGGGGGGGTTTTTTTTTTGGGGCCCCCGGGGAAAAGGGCCTTTTTTGGGGGGGTTTTTTTTGGGGGCCCCCCAAAGGGGTTTTTTTAAAAAGGTTTTTGGGGGGGAAAAGGGGGGGGTTTTTTTTTTCCCCCCCGGGTTTTTTTTTTTTTTAAAAATTTTAAAAAAATTTTTTTTTCCCCAAAAGGGGGGCCCCCGGGGGTTTCCTTTTTTTTTTTCCCCCCCCCTTTTTTTCCCCCCTTTTAAAAACCCCCTTTTTTTTTTTTTTTGGGGGTTTTTGGGGGGGTTTTGGGGGGTTTTTTTTTTTTTTTTTTTTTTCCCCCCCCGGGTTTTTAAAAAAAACCTTTGGTTTTTTAAAAAAAAGGGGGGGGGCCCTTTTTTTTTTTTTTTTTTTTTTTTTTTTTCCTTTTTTTGGGTTTTTTTTTTTTGGGGTTTTTTGGGCCCTTTTTTTTTTAAAAAACCCCCCTTTTTTTTTTTTGGGGGGGGTTTTTTTTTTTTTTTTTTGGGGGGGGAAAATTTTTAAAATTTTTGGGGGAACCCAAAAGGGGGGGGGGCCCCCTTTTTGGGGGATTTTTTTTTTTTGGGGGGGGGGGGGGGGAAATTTTTTTTTTTTTTTTCCCCAAATGGGGCCTTTCCCTTTTTTTAATTTGTATTTTTTTAATTGGGTTTTTTTTTTTTAAAAAAATTTTTTAAAAGGGAGAAAAATTTTTTTTTTTTCCCCTTTTTGGAAAAACCCAATTTTTTTTTGGGCCTTTTTTCCTTTTTTTAAAGGGAAAAAATTTTTTTGGGAAAAAAAAAGGGGGGTTTTTTGGGGTTGGGGCCCCCCCAAAAAAAAATTTTTCCGGGGGAAAAAAAAATTTTTAAAAAAAAATGGTTTTTTTTAACCCCCCCCATTTTTTTTGGGGTTTTTTTGGGGGGGGGGGGAAAAGGGGAAAACCCGGGGTTTAAAAGGGGGGTTTTTTTAAAATTTTTTTTCCCCCGGGGGGGGGGGGAAAAAAAAGGGGGTTTTTGGGGGGGGGCCCCCCCCCAAAGCCCCTTTTTTGGGGGGAAAAAAACTTTTTTAAAAAAGGGGGAAAAAACCCCCCCCCAAAAAAAAAAAGTTTTTGGAAAAAAACCCCAAAAAAAAAAATTTTTTTTTTTAAAAAAAAAAGGGGGGTTTTTTTTTTTCTTTTTTGTTTTTAAATTTAAAAATTTTAAATTTTTTAAAAAATTTTAAACCCATTTTTTTATTTTTAAAAAAATTTTAAAAAAAAATTTAAAAAATTTAAATTTTTATTTTTTTAAAAAAATTTTTTTTTGGGGGTTTTGGGGGTTTGGGGGGGTTTTTTTTTTTTGGGGTTTTTTGGGGGGGGGGGGGTTTTTAAAAAAAGGGAAAATTTTTTTTTGGGAAAAAAAAAAACCCCCCAAAAAAACCCCCAAAATTTTTTTTAAAATTTTTTTTCCCCCCTTTTTTTAAAAAACCTTTAGCCTCCTGGGAAAATTTTTTTAAAAAAAGAAAATTTTTAATGTTTTTTTTTTTTTAAATTGGGGGGAAAAATTTCCGGGGGAAACCCTTTTAAAAAAATTTTTTTTAAAAAAAAAAAAACCCCAAAAAAAAAAAAAATTTTAAAAAAAAAGAAAAAATTTCTAAAAAAAATTTTTTCCCCCTTTTTTAAAAAATTTTTTTTTAAAAAAAAATTTTTTTTAAAAAAAGGATTTTTTCCCCCCCCCCGGGGGGGGGAAAAGGGGGGAAAAAATTTTTCCCAAAAAATTTTTAAATTTTTTTTGGGGAAAAGTTTTTTTTTTGGGGGGAAAAGGTTTTTTTAAACCAAAAAGGGGGGGGGCCCCCCCTTTTTTTTTTTGGGGGGGTTTAATTTTTTTTTTACAATTTTAAAATTTTTTTTTTAAGGGGGGGGTTTTTTTTTTTTTAAAAAATTAAATTTTTTTAAGGGGGGGGAAAAACCCTTTTGGGGGGTTTGGGGTTTTTTCCCCCCCCCCCCAAAAAAAATTGGGCCCCCCAAAAGCAAAAAAAAAGGGTTTTTGGGCCCCAAACCCCCCAAAAAAGGGTTGGGGGGGAAAAATTTTTTTTAAAAAAAACCTTTAAAAAAAAAAATTTTTTAAACTTATTTTTAAAAACCCCGGGGGGGAAATAAAAAAAAACTTTTGGGGGTTTTTAAACGGGAAAATTAACCCCCCTTTTTTTTAGATTTTTTTTTAACCCCCTTTTAAAAAAAAAAATGGTTCAAAAAAAAAAAAAGGTAAAAAAAAACCCCCGGGTTAGGGGGGGGGCCCCTTTTTTTTGGGGGGAAAAGCCCAAAATTTTTGGGGGCCCCTTTTGTCTTTTTTAAATTTTGGGTTTTTTTTGGGGGGGAAAAATTTTTTTTTCCCCCCCTTTTTCCCAAAAACCCCGGGGGTTGAAGGGGGGGGGGAAAACCCCGGGGGTTTGGGGGGTTTTTGGGTTTTTAAATTTTTTTTTTGGGTTTTTGGGGGGGAAAAAAAAAAGGGGGAAAAATTTAAAAAATTTTTTTTTTGGGGGGAAAAAGGCCCTTTTTTTAAAAAAAAAAAATTAACCAAAAAGGGGCCCCCCCCTTTTAAAAATTTTAAAAAAAATTTTTCCCCCGGGGAAAAAGGGGGGGTTTTTTTGGGGCTTCCCCCCCTTCCCCCCTTTTTTAAAAAAAGGGGAAAAAAAAATTTTCCCAAAAAAAAAACCCCCCTTAAAACCCCCTTTTTATATTCCAAAAATTTTGGGGTTTTTCCCCCTTTGGGGGGGGTTTTTAAAAAATTTTTCCCCCTTAAAGGGGGAAAAAAATTTTTTGGGGGGTTTTTAACCCCCCTTTTTTTGGGGGTTTTTTTAATTTTTTTTCCCCTTTAAAAAAATTTTTAAAACCGGGGGCCGGGTTTTAAAAAAAACCCCCCAAAAAAAAATTTTTTTTTAAAAACCTTTTTTGGGGGTTTAAATTTTTTTTTTGGGGGCCCCCCCTTAAGGTTTTTTCCCCTTTTTGGGGGGGAAAAAAAAGGGTTTTTTTGGGGGGAAAAATTTTTTTGGGGGAAAAAAAAAAAAAACCCCCCCTTCCCCCCCCCCCAAAAAAAAATTTTGGGGTGGGGGGGGGGGTTTTGGGGGGAAAAAAAATTTTTTTTTTCCCGGGGGTTTTAATGGGGGGAAACAACCCCCCGGGGAAAAAGGTTTTTTTTTTGGGGGGGGTTTAAAAAGGGGCCCTTTTTTCCCCCCGGAAAAAGGGGGGGGGCCCCTTAAAAGGGGGCCCCCCCCCAAAAAAAATTTTTTTTTTTTGGGAAAAACCATTTTTCCCCCTTTTTAATTTTTTTAAAAAAAAAAAATTTCCCCCCTTGGGGGGGGGGTTTTAAAGGGGGTTTTTAAAGGGGGGGGTTTTTTCCCCCCTTGGGGGGTTTTTAAAAAAAAAATTTTTTTAAAAAATTGCCCCGGGGGGTTTTTTTTAAAAGGGGGGGGGTTTTTGGGGGGGAAAAAGGGGTTTTTTTGGGGGGAAAAAGGGGGGGGTTTGGGGGGGTTTAAAAAAATTTTAAACCTTTTTTGGGAAATTTTTTTTTCCCAAAAATTTTAAAAAAAATTTTTTTTTCCCCCCCCGGGGAAAAAAAAATTTCCCTTTTTTTTGGGGGGGCCCCCCCAAAAATTTAAATTCCAAAAAAAAAAAAAAGGGGGGAAAGGGGTTTTTGGGGCCCCTTTTTTTAAAAGGTTGGGGGCCTTTTTTTCCCTTAAAAAATTTTTAATTTTTTAAAAAAATTTAAAAATTCCCTTTTAAAAAATTTTTGGGGGTTTAAACCAAAAACCCTTTTTTTTTCCCAAAAAAATTTAAAAAAAAAAAAAAAAAAGGGGGGCCCCTTTAAGGGGAAATTTTTTTAACCCTTCCCCAAAGGGTGGGGGGGGAAAATTTTTTTTTTTGGGGAAACCCCCCCCCCTTTAAAGTTTTAAAAAAACCCAAAAAGGGGTTTTTTTTTTCCCCGGGGAAAGGGGGGGGGGCCCCCAAAAGGGCCCGGGGAAACCCCTTTTAAAAAGGCCCGGTTTTTTTTTTTTGTTTTTTAAAAATTTTAAAGGGCAAACCTTTTTTAAAAAAAAAAAAAATTTGGTTTTTTTCCCCCTTTAAAAGGAAAAAAAAAAAGGGGGGGCCCCAATTTTTTTTTTTTCCCTTATGGGTTTGGAAGGGGGGGTTTTTTCCCCCCAAAGGGGCCCCCCGGGGGGGGAGTTTTTTTTCCCCCTTTTTCCCCCCTTTTTTTAATTTTTTCCCTTTTTTTTTTGGGGGGGGGTTTTTTTTTTTTAAAAGGGTGCCAAGTTTGGGGGCCTTTTTAAAAGGGGGTTTTTTTTTGGGGGATTTTTTTTTTTTTTTTTTTAAAAAGGGGTGGGGAAAAAAAATTTTTTTGGGCCCCGGGGGGTTTTTTGGGGGTTTTTTTTTTTAACCTTTTTTTTTCCAAAATTTTTTTTAAAAAATTGTTTAAAATTTTTTAAATTTTCCCCCTTTTTTTTTTTAAAACCCCAAAAAGGGGGAAATTTTTAAAAAAAAAAGGGGGGGGTTTTTTTTTGGGGGGGGAAAAAGGGGTTTTTTTTGGGGGGGGAAAAAAAATTTTTTTTTTTTTTTGGGGGGCCCGCTTTTTTGGGGGGTTTTTTTTTTTTTTATTTTTTTTTTTTTTCCCTTTTTTGTTTTCCACCCCTTTTTTTTGGGGGCCCTTTTTTTCCTTTTTTTTTCCCCAAAACCCCCTTAAAATCCTTTTTTTTTTTTTTAAAAAATTTTTCCCCCCCCCCCCGGGGGGCCCGGGGGAAAAAATTTTTTTCCGGGGTTTTCCCCCCCCTTTTTTTTGGGACAATTTTTTTTTTTTTAAACCCCCTTTAAAAAAAAAAAAGGGGCCCCATTTTTTTTTTTTTGGGGAAATTTTTTTTGGGGGGGGGCCCCAAAACCCCCCCGGGGAATTTTTTTTTTTTTTTTTTCCCCCCCAAAATTTTTTTGGGGTTAAAAATTCCAAAAAAAAAAAAAGGGGAAAAAATTTTAAAAAAAAAAAAAATTTTCCTTTTTTTAAAATTCCCAAACCCCCAAAAAAAAAATTAAAAAAAAAAAAAGGGGGAAAAAATTTTTCCCCCTTTTTAAAAAACCCCCCAAAAAAAAAAAAAAAGGGTTAAAAAAAATTTTAAAAAAAAAAAAAAATTTTAAAAAAAAATTTTTTTTTTGGGGAAATTTTAAATAAAAAATAAAAAATTTTTTTTTAAATAAAAATTTTTATAAAAAAAAAATTAAAAAAAAAAACCCTAAAAAAAAGGGAGAAAAAAAAACCCTTTAAAAAAAGGGGAAAGGGGGGGAAAAAACCCCCCCCCCTTTTTTTTAAAAAAAAAAAACCAAAAAAAAAAAAAAAAAAACCACCACCCCCCCCCCCCCCCAAAAAAAAAAAAAAAAAAAAAAAAAAAAAAAAAAAAAAAAAAAAAAAGGGTTTTTCCCCAAAAATTTTAAAAACCTTTTTTTTTTAAAAAAAAAACCCCCCTTTTTTTTTTTTTGGGGGGGGGGTTTTTTTTTTTTCCCTTTTGGGGGGGTTTTTTCCCCCCCGGGGGGCCCCCCCAAATTTTTTGGGTCCCCCGGGGGGGGGCCCCCAAGGGAAAAAAAAAAAATTTAAAAAATTGGAAAAAAAAAAAAAAAAAAAAAAAAAAGTTTTTTTTTTAATTTTTTTAAAAAAAAATTTTTTTTTTTTTTTTTTTTAAAAAAAAAAAAAAAAAAAAAAGGGGTTTCCCCTTCCCAAAAAGGAAACAAAAAACCCCAAAAACCCCAAAAAAAAAGGGGGGCCCAAAAAAAAAAAAAAAAGGGGGGGGCCCCCCTAATTTTAAAAAAAATTTTTTTTTAAAAAAGGGGGCCCCCAAAAAAAACCGGGGGGGGGGCCCCCCCTTTTTTTTTTTTTCCCCCCCCCGGGGGGCCCCCCCTTAAACCCCCCCCTTTTTAAAAAAAAAACCCCGGGGGGTTTTTCCCCGGGGGGTTTTTAATTTAAACCCCTTTCCTTTTTTTTTTAAGGAAATTTTTTTTTGGGAAAAATTAAAAAAAAAAAAAAGGGGGAAAAAAACCCTTTTTTCCCAAATTTTAAAAAAAAATTTTTAAAAAACCCCTTCCCCCGGGGGGCCCGGGGAAAAGGGGAAAAAGGGCCGGGGGCGGGCGGGCGGGGGGGGGAAAAAAAACCCAAAAAAAAGGGGGCCCCCCGGGGGGTTTTTTTGGGGGGGAAACCGGGAAGGTTTCCCAAAAAGGGGAAAAACCCCCCCCCAAAACCCCCGGGCCCCCGGGGGGTTTTTAAAAAATTAAAAAAAGGGGAAGGGGGGGGAAAAACCCCCCCGGGGGAAACCCCCCCGGGGCCCCCCGGGGGGAAAGGGGTTTTCCGGGTTTCCCCCGGGGGCCCCCCCCGAAAAAGGGGGGGGGGCCCCCCCCCCCCCCCAAATTTTTCCCCCGGGTTTTTGGGGCAAAAAAGGGGGGGGGGGGGGGGAAAAGGGGGGGGGGCCCCCCCGGGGGGGGACCCCGGGGGGGCCCCAAATTTTTAAACCCCGGGCCGGGTCCCCTTTTCCCAAAATTTTTTTCCCCCCCCCCCCCGGGGAAAAAAAAGGGCAGGGGGTTTGGGTTTTAACCCCCCCCGGGGGGCCGGGGGGGGGGTTGGAAAAGGGGAAAAATCTTTTGGGGGGGGGCCCCCCAAAACCCCCCCCCCCCAAAGGGGGTTCCGGGGAAATCCCCGGGGGAAAACCCCGGGGTTAAAAGGGGGGGAAAACCCCCTTTTTTTTTCCCCCCCGGGGGGGGGGGAAAATTTTAAAAAATTTTTAAAAAAAAAATTTTTAAAAATTTTTTGGGGTTTTTTAAAAAATTTTTTTCCATTTAATTTTTTTTTTTTTTTTAAAAAAAAAAAATTTTTTTTTTTTTAAAAAAAAAATTTTAAAAAAACCAAAAAAAAAACCCCCCCCCAAAAATTTTTTTTTCCCTTCCCCCAAAAAAAATTTAATTAAAAATAAAATTTAAAAAAAAAAAATTTTTAAAATTTAAAAACCCCTTTTTCCGGAAAAAAGGGGGGGTTTTTTTTTGGCCTTTTGCCCACCCCCAAAAACCCCCTTTTGGTTTTGGGGCCCCCCAAAAAACCCTTTTTTAAAACCCCCCTTTTTTTTTTGGGGGGGGTTTTTCCCTTTAAGGGGAATTTCCCCCCCGGGGGGGTTGGCCCCGGGGGGAAATTTTAATTGGGTTTTTCAAAAAAATTTTTTTTTTAAAAATTTTAAAAATTTTTTGGGGGGGTTTTTTTTGGGGAAAAAAAAAAAAAAAAAAAAAAAATTTTTCCCAAAAAAAAACCCTTAAAAAAAAAAAAAAAATTTTTTTTTTTTTTTTTTAAAAAAAATTTTTGCTTTTTCATAAAAAAAAAACCCCCCCCGGGGAAAAAAAAAAAAAACCCCCCCCCCCCCCCAAAAAAAAAAATTATTAAAAAAAAAATTTTTTTTTTTTAAAAAATTTTTTTTGGAAAAAGTTAACGACGTCGAACACAAATTACACGCAACCCCTCCCAAGTGGAAAAACCGGAGTAGATACAAAAGAGAGACAGCGAAAAAAAAACACTAGCAGTAAAGCCCCAAAAATGTGATAAACGTCAGTTAAGCTGCCCCCCTAAGCGTTCTAATGTCTGGTGCCCCTACCGTCCTCTTTCTTCAAATTTAGATCAACCCCAGCCGTCGCATGCGGAGGAAACAAAAGTATACCCTCAAATTTACGTAAAAAAACATTGAACAGTCACGATTTTTCATCAAAAAAAACCAATAAATAAGCGGGGGGGTACTACATAGAAGGTAAAGAAGGGCCTTAAATTCAGGGCTGTTTCGGGCCCAAAATGACTTTTCTTCTTTTGGGTACCATTTTCCCGATAAACATTAGTTTCAATGACCTCCAGAAGGGTGAGTTAGGCTGGGCCCAAAAAAGCGCCTTTCAAGACAATGGTAAAAAACATTAGTAAAAAGGAATAAACACAAGGAGGGTATTGACAAAAAACAATATTTCATAAACCCCAACCCCCGTAATAGCATGTTTTGGGAGCTTGAAATCTGCTTTTAAATGGAAAAAGAATTGAAAGCAAGCATAGCGTGTTTTTTTTTTTTTTTTTTTTTTTTTGCATTTTTACTTTAAATTTTCCCAAAAGGGGGATAAAGTTCCCCCCCCATCTTGGTGTACCCAAAAAAATGAAAGATTTTATTTTTTTAGTTTTATTTTTTGAAAGATTTGGACCTAGTGGCAAGTTTTTAAAAAATTTCGGCATCTATTTTTCAGAAGCCCGTTGTGTTGGAATGCCGGCGAGCAAAGTTCGAAAGCACGGGTCTGAAAAGGAATGTTTTTCAATATTTCAATAACAATATTTCATTACCTTCTTATGTCAAATTTAAGGCAGAAGTTTAACATGAAATAAATAACTTAATAATTTCGAAATTTTCCATGGCCATATGATAATTCCAAAGACATATTTTTGTAACAAATTACCCCCGGCGTCACAACTGGTTATCAAATTAAAAAATTTTTTCCCCCATTTATTTTGCAGATGCTGAGTAACAGCTGTATATATTTTTGTTTTTGGTATCTGAACGTCTTTTTTTTTTTAACTTCTTCCTTTTTCGTTTCTCACCAATCTCTCTCTCCCCTCGCCCACTTCTTCTGTGTCTATTTACTATTGTTTACCTGTTTTTATATTACAGATATTCTTTTCCCCTTCCCCCCCATTTGTCTCCTTCTCTCCTCTCCCCCTCTCTCTCTTCTCTCTCTCTTCTCTCTTTTCTCTTCTCTCTCTCTCTTCTTCTCTCTCTCTTTTTCCTGCCCACCATGTCCTCATGATCGCGGATTCAGGGACACCCCATTTCCGGCCACCACAAAGGGATCATGATTCCCTTTATGAAGAACCATTTTCTCTCAGCCTTAACGTTACGCTATATATATTTCAAAGGGTTCCCCTTACTTAAGCGGCGTAATAAAGGTTTCTAGAAGCTTTTTATACCTGTAGAGCCGCTTATGGCTTGATGCAAAAATATCCCCTCTGGAAAAGGGGCATACATACGGATATGTTGTTTTGGGGATATATATATTATAATTTATATTATATATATATATATTAAATATATATATATATATAATATATATATATATGTGTGTGTGTGTGTTGTGTGTGGGGTGTGTGTGTGTGTGTGTTTTTGGGGTGTGTGTATGTGGTGGTGTATGTGGGTTGGGTGGGGTGTGTGTGTGGTTTGTGTTGGTGGTGTGGTGTGTGTGTGTGTGTGTGGTGGGGGTGGTTGGTGTGTGGTTGTGGTGTTTGTGGGTTTTGGTGTGTGTGTGTGTGTGTGTGTGTGTGTGCATTGTAGGCCCCATATATATATTTAATATATATTATTATATATAATATTATTATAAATATATAATATATATATTATATATATGTATATATATATATATTTGTGTGTATATGTTGTGTGTGTTTGTGGTGGTGTGTGTGTGTGGTATATATATATTATATATTTTATATATATATATATATAAATATATATATATATATATATAATAAAATTTAAATTATATAATAATATATATAATATTATAAAATATATATAATATATTATATATATAATATGTACATATATATAATATATATATATACTATATATATATATATATATATATTTTATATATATAT
>NW_023656473.1:52500-75000 GCF_015228065.2 Penaeus monodon | reverse complement strand
AACGGCGAAAATCTGCGTTCCCCAAGGGGGAAGGGTGCGTGCTTGGGCCCGGAAGGTTTTGAAGTGTACATCCGGTCTTGTACGTATTGTTTACACTCTCGCTCAAAATATACATCATAATTTATGTCTATATAAAGTATATTGAAAATATTAATATATGTATATGTATATTTTAATACATAATATATATATATATATTTTATTATATATATATAATATTATATTATATATTTATATATTTTTAATATATTTTATTTTTATATTTTATATTATATATAATTTTAATTATAATAAGAACATACCCATTGTGTGTGTGGGTGTGGGTTTGTTTGGTGTGGTGTGTGTGTGGGTGTGTGTGTGTGTGGTGTTTTGTGTATGTTTTGTTTATGTGGTTGTGTGGGTGTGTGTGTGTGTGTGTTGGGGTGTGTGTGTGTGTGCTTATATATACGAATACGACACCCCCACACAAACATATAAAACACACAGAAAAGCGCACATACCAACAAAAACAAACAAGCGGCGCGCGCACACCACACAAAAACACACACCACCACAAACACAACACACCCCACCAACACACACACCCCACAAAAAACAAAAAAAACACAACACACACACACAAAAGCACACCCCAAACACAAAAAGCCCCACACGTATAAATAAATTTTTAAAATATCATACATATACATTTCATACATATATATATATAATATATATTAAAATTTTTTTTTTATTATATAATATATATATATATACATAAATAATAAAATAATATATTATTAAAATATAATATATATATAATATATATATGTATTTTTACATGTTTTGTGTGCTTATGTATGGGGCATATGTATAATGTATACATATCCAACATACATACATGCATTTTAAACGCACATACACACACACCACACACCCCAAAACACACACACACAACATATATGTGGTTTTGGTGTGGGATAGTGGGGTGGGGTTTATAGTTTTGTGTGTTTTGTGTGTGTGTGTGTGGTGGTGTGTGTGTGTTTTTGTGTGTGTGTGTGTGTGTGTTGGGGTGGGGTGGGTGTGGGGTGTGTGTGTGTGACTGGCCGCGATGGGCCCAAAGGTTTCATTACTGGAATCCGCCCCCCCTGGGTTTCCCAGTTTTAAAATTTCCCCCTCGCGGCAGTCGGAAAAATGCCTGCGCTTTGGGGTGCACCCCCGAACCCATCTCCCCGCCGGGGAAAAAAGACATATCCCTTGGAAAGTCAAATGCAAGTGTGTAGGGGATATCGCCCCCGTGGTATAGGTGGTTTAAAAGCAGAAAACCCCGGGGGATTAGGGGGGCCCTCCAGTAAAGGGGGAAGGGGGAGGGGCCCAAAAAAAAAAAAAGAAAGAAAAAAAAAAGAAAGAAAGAAAAAAAAAAAATTTTGTGTGATGGGGTGTGGGCATTACATTTTCACATAGTATACACACACACCCACATATACATACATATATATTATATATATAATTTTTATATATATTAAATATATTATAATATATTATATATATATATATGTTTAAATAATATATATATATATATAATTATATATAAAAATATATATATATAACTATTAAAATTACAAAATATATATATATATATATATTTTATATATATATCTATATATTTTATATATTTAAAATTTAAATATAATATAGCACACATATAACAATAACATACGGGATATGTATATAGGAAAAAATAAAAGGGAATTCCCATAAAATAAATAATATTTTATAACTACGTAGGAGAAAGGGAAAGGGCCCTAGGTTATTTATTAACACATCACCATATACAAACACACAAAACACGGAGAGAGAGAGAGGGGAGAGAGAGAGGGGTGAAAGTGAATAGAAAAGAGAAAAAGAGCACTTTCGTTGGTTTAAAAGGGAAAAAAAAAATATAAAAAAATTTTGTGTTTATTTTAAAAATATATATATAGAATATATATATATAATATATATTTTATAATATAATAAAATAATATATATTTTATAGATATATATTTTAAAATATTATATATAATATATATAAATAATATATATTATAGATAAAATATATATATAAAATTTATATATATATTTATTTTCATATATATATTTAATAATATATTATATATATTTTATATATATATATATAAATATATATATATAATATAAATATAATATATATTTATATATTGAAAACAAAATCAAATCAAAAACAAACCCCCCCAAAAAAAAGGGTGCAGTTTTTTCCCGTGATAAATAGCGGCATATTATTGGGTTTTTTCAAGGAGTCATGCGAATATGGAGATAGGTTTGAAAGAGTTTTTATTATATGCATTAAAATGCAAAAAAATAAACGTATATAGGGCAGATAGATAAATAGAGATAGATAAATATAGAAGACAGAAAAGATGTTTATATATATATTATATTTTATATATATATATATTTTAAAATATATATATGAAAATTAATATATATAATATAATATTCAATACAATAATATAATATATATATTTTAAAATATATATATTTTAAAAAATATATAACTATAATAAATTAAATATATTTTAATTATAAAATATTATATATATTATAAAATATTATTTTATATATATTAAAAATATATATATATATATATATATATTATTATATAATATAAAAGGGATATATAAAATATAATATTATATAATTTTATATATATATATATATATATATATATTTTATATATTATTTTGTGTGTGTTTGTGTTATGTGGGGGGTGTGGGGTGTGTGTGTGTGGGGTATGTGGTGTGTGTGTATTTTTATATATAGATTATATATATATAATATTTTATATAATATATATTAAAATATATATAAAATAATATATTAATATACATTATTATATAAAATATAATATATAATATATATATATATTATATAAAATATTATTATATAAAATTATATATGGATATAATGAATAATACACTATATGGGATATGACGTATATTATAATTTTATTATAATAGTATATTTTATAATATATATATATAATATATATAAAAATAAAAAATTAAAAAAGATATAAAATATATTATATATATATATGTATAATTTTATATATATGTATATATAATAATAAATTTTTTATTTTATTTTATATAAATTATATATATATATAAAATTTTAAATGTAATATATAATAACATAACATTCAATATGTGCATAATACATATGTGTGGTGTTTGGGGTGTGTTGTGTGGGGTGGGGTGTGGGGTGTGTGTGCTGTGTGTGTGTGTGTGGGGGTGGTGTTTTGGGGGTCATCGTACAAGCAAACCTTTTTCCCTTTTCGTGTTATTTTTTTTCGGGAGTTTCGTGGGCGTCAAAATCCCCCCAAAAAATCACGTGACCCCCCGCGTCTTCGTTCCCGGGGTTTTGGGAAACAGCACATGACGCTGACAAGAACGTTTCGTTTACTCGCGTTGTTTTTCCCGGGGGTTCGGGGCCGCACGCCCTTTTTTAATTTTGTCTTGCCCTAAAAGAGAAAAAAAACAATAATCGAAAAAAAAAGCGCAAGAGATATTTCCCTTTTTCCCAATTCTTCCGTTTCCCCCCCTGGTTTAGTTTTGCTTTTTTTATGGGAAAAAAAAATGCTTTCGGCAAAACAATAACAATAATTCTTTTTTGGGTTTTTTTTTCTGACTATCGTCTGTGCGTTCTCTTTTTGTTTTATTTTTTTGTTTTTATTATATTTTTATGAAAATTGGGATATAGTAAAAAAGATTTATTGATTTTTTGGATGATATATTTGGCCCCTAACTCATGTTTAATGTTTTACTTTATTTTTTAGCACAAAATATTAGCTCAGGGTTTGTTGAGATTTGAAAAATTAGGACAAAACCATCTTTGAGAATTTTTAAATTTTCCTTTTACAGTAATCATGATAGTAAGAGTCCCTGAACTATGGCTTGTCAGTAAAAAGACATCGATTTTTTGATTTATTATATTCCTTCTTTTCCCTTTTATCCGTGTTTTGAAAAGTTTTTGCCATTTTACATTCACAACAGAAAGAAAACCCGATAGACATGTATTTTTTTCCCGATTTTTTTCCCATTCCAAATTTTTTCCTTTTCCCTTGTTTTTAACTCCCTTTAGTCCTCCCCTTTTTTTCCTCTCGTCTTCCCCACGAAGCAAACAAAGCATCATCAGGGGGCCAAAGGGCAGGTGGTGATTCTCTACCCTTGGTCGCCCCCTTAAGCACAGCGGGCTAAAGCGATGGGAAGGGAGGCATTGACTATAGGTCATTCATCATGACTTTTTTATTTATTTTAGACTTTTTGGACAAATAACACCCGGTCAGTTGGGGGATGAAAGGGGATGTTCATCAATATTACCGAATTGTTTTTTTGACTTTTGTACTTTTTTGATAAATAGGCCTTCTCTCTCTCTCCCCTCCCTCCTCTCTCTCTTTTCTTTTCCCCTCCTTCTCTCTCTCTCAACCTATCTATCTATGTATCTCTATCTCTCTACATACATATTATACACACATGCAGACACACACACACACAGACACACACACACACACACACAAACATAAACAAACACCCACAAACTCTCACACGTATTAAAATTATATATATATATATATTTTAATATAAAATTATATATATATATATATATATAATATATAGGTGTGTGTGTTTTTTTTTTTGTGTGTGTGTGTGTGTGTGTGTTGTGTGTGTGTGTGTGTAGTGTATATATATATATATTTTATATTATAATATATATATAATATAATATAATAATATATATATATATTAAAATATTTATATTATATAATATATAATATATATTTTAAAATATATATATTATATATTATATATATATTTGGTGTGTGTGGGGTGTGGTGTGTGTGTGTTTGGGGTTTTGTGTGTGTGTGTGTGTGTGTGTGTGTGCATATTTTTGTGTGTATATATATATATAAATATATATATATATATATATATTATATTTTATATATATATTATATATAAAAAAAAACATACCTATTATATATATAATATAATAATATATATATATTTTAATATATTATATATATATATATATATATATGTATATGTTTCTTATGTATGTAAAAATATATATATAAATATATATATATATATATATATATATTAATAAATTATATTAAATATAATAATAAAACAAGGATCAATGTATGCAATAAAAATATTATTTCTCTCTCTCTTCTAAAACCTATCTATCTAGTTCTCTATCTCTCCAACTATTATACACACATGCAACACACACCCCAAAACACAACACAACAAACAAAAACATAAAAAACACCCAAAAACTCTCACACGTATTTAAAAAATTATAATATATTATATAAATATAATAAAAAATATATAATATATATATATATTGTTGGGTGTGGTTTTGTGTGTGTGTGTGTGTGTTTGTGTGGTGTGTGTGTGTGTGTGTGTGTGGTGTAGTGTTATATAAAATTATTATATATATTTTAAAATATAATATATATATTATTTATATATTTTGATTAATATATAATTATTATATATATAAATATATATATATATTATATTATTTATATATGTGTTTGTGGTGTGTGTGTGTGTGGTGTGTGTGTGTGTGTGTGTGTTGTGCTATATGTGTGTGTGGGTGTGTATATATAAAATATATATATTTTTAAAAATATTTATAAAATATATATATATATTATATATAATAATATAATTTTTACTACATTATATATATATATATAATATAATATATATTATATATAAAATTAATATATATATATATATATATATATATTAAGTATATTTTTTAATTATGTATGTAAAATATTATATATATATTTTAATATATATAATTTTTAATATATATATAATATATATAATAAAATATATATTTTAAATATATATAAAAACACAAGATCACATGTATGCATTAAAATATGTATGTACATATACAATAATATTAATATTTATAATAATATATAATATATATTATATATAATATATTATATATATATATTATATATATAATAATATATATATTATTTATAATATATATAATATAATATATATATAATAATTATATTATTTATCTACCAATCAATACCTATATTTTTACTTATGTATATGTATAAAATTTTATATATATATATAATATATAATATATATTAAAAGATAAAAATATATATTATATAATATATATATATTGTATATATCTATTATCTATTATCTTCTATCTATTATCTATCTACTTTTATCTATCTATCTACTATTATATTATATATATAATATTATAAAATTAATATATTTTTTTTTTTGGGTGGGGGGTGGGGGGGTTTTGGTGGTGTGTGTGTGTGTGTGTGTGTGTGGTGTGTGTGGTGTGTGGTGTTTTGGTGTGTACAAACACAATATAATATATATATATTTTATTTATATATTATTTTAATTATATATATAATATATTATAATTAAAAAATTATATAGTTATAATATATATATTATAAATATATAAAACCACACAACACACCACACACACACACAAAACCACACACCACAACACACACACACACCCCACCACAATATATATATATATATATATAAAAATATATAATTATATATTATATGTATTATATATATATATAATAGATGAAATATAAAATTATGAATACACACACACACACACCCCCCAAAACCACATACACACACACAACACACACACACACACACACACCACAAACAAATATATATATATATATATATTAATATATATATATTATATTATATAATATATAAAATATAAAAATTATATATTTAATATATTTTTATATATATATATATATATATTATATAATTAATATATAATTATATATATAATATAATATAATATATATAAAATTATACTACATATATAGTAAAATACAAAAATTTGTCTGGTGTGTGTCCTTTATATATAAAATATATAATATTATATATATATTATAAATATATAATATATATATATATATATATATTATATATATATATTAATATATATTATTATATAAAATAATATTATAATATATAATTTATAAAATTTTATATATATATATAAATATATATAATATGCAGTTGTATGGGTATAATATGACGAGGGCAAAACGGAAAAGAAAAAAGAGGATAAAAGATAATAGATATATAAAGAGAAAGGATAGAGAGATAGTCGATGAAAAATATAGATTAATATACATGTGTGCGTTGAGTGTTTTGTGTTTGCGTGAAAATATAACATCATACAAATACATATATATATATATATATATATATATATATATTTTATATAAAATTTTATATATATATAATATATATTTTAATATAAAATTCAAAATTTTTTATATTATATATATATATAAATATATATATCTATATATATATATATATAAATAATTATATATATTTATATATCTGTGGGGGGTGTGGTGTGTGTGTGTTGTGGTGCTCGAATGGGCCACAGGGGTATAAAAACCAGGGGGCCAGTACTAAAAACTACCAAATAATGATAATAAAATAACAAAATAATATATAACAATAATTTAAAAATGAATAAAAAAAGGGACAATAACAATTAAAAAACAATAGCGCTAAAATAATTAAAATAATAAAAATAATAATAATGATAAAAATAAGATAAATAAAAATAATAATAAAAATTTAAAAATAAATAATAATAATAAAAAAAAATAAAAATAAAATGAAAAGAAAATGATAATAAAAATGATAATAATAATAAAAAACAATAAAATAACAATAACAATAAAAAAAAACATTAAAATATAATTTAATAAAAATAAAATAATAATTTTTATATTATTATTATTATTATTTTTTAATAGTAATAACAATAATAATAATAAAAATAATACTTGCATTAGTAGCAAAAAAAATAATAATGATAATGACAATAATAATAAAAAGAAAAAACGGTATTAATAATGGTGAAGATAGGGATGAGAGTAATGAGAATAATAAAAGATTAACAATAAGATGAAAATGAAACGAAGAAGATGATGATTAGGATAATGATGATAATAATGATAATGAAAATGATACTAATAATATGTATAGTAATAATAATAGTAATAAAAATTTAATTATTATTATCATTATTATTATTATTATTATTTTTATTTTTAAATTATTATTATTATTATTTTTATTATTATTATTATTATTATTTTTATAATAAAAATAATATTAATCATAATAATAATAACTAAAAACAACAATAATAATGATACTGATAAAATGATGATAATGATAGAAGGATGATAATGATAAAATAAAAATAATAACTAAAAATAATAATAATAATAATAATAATAATAATAATGTTTAATAATAATAATAATGATAATAATAATAATAACAATAATAATAATAATAAAAATGATAATAATAATAATAATAATAATAATAATAATAATAAATAATAAAAAAATAAAAACAATAATAAATGATAACAATATTAATAATAATCGGTGTTATCATTATTTTTATTATTATTAACTTATGATTATCATTAAGAAATTGAAATATAATTATGATAATATTTATTGTTATCTTTATTGTTGCAATTTCATCATTAACATTACAATCATTATTATTATTGTTATTATTATTATTATTATTATTATTATTTTTTATTTAATATTTAATAATAATAATAATAATAATAATAATAATTATTATTATTATTTTTATTATTATTTTTAATTATCATTATTATTATTATTATTATCATTATTATTATTATTATTATCATTATTTTTTTTATTACAATTGACAACAATAATAGTGATAATGATAATAATAATGATAATAATGATGATGGTGATAATGATGACAACAGTAATAGGGAAAATAATAACAATAACAACAACAATAGCAAAAACAATAAAGACAATATCAACAATATAACAACAACAAAAACAAAAATCACAAAAACAATAATGATAATAATAATTATAATTATTATTATTATAATGATAATAAAAAAAAAAAAAAATAATAATAATTATTATCATTATTATACTTATTATAATGATAATAATAAAAGAAATAATAATAATAATGATAATAATAATAATAATATGAAATAATAATAAAATAATAATAAATAATAATAATAATAATAATAATAAATAATAATGATAAAATAATAGTCATATTATTAATAATAATAATAACAATAATAATAATAATAAATAATAATAGTAATGATGATGATGATGATGATGATACAATAGTAATAGTAATAATAATTATAGTAATAACAACAATAATAATAATAATGAAGTTAACAGTGAAAACGAGAAAGATAATATTATTAAGAATGATGATGATATTATTAACAATAATAATAATTATAATATTAATAATAATAATTATAATAATAATAATATAATGATAATGATAATGAAAATGATAATGATAATGATAATGATAATGATAATGATAATAATAATAATAACAATATTAATATTAATAATAATAATAATAATATTAAAAAGAAGAGTAATAATAATAATAATAATAATAATAAAATAATAATAATAATGATAATAATAATAATAATAATAATAATAATAATAACAATTATAATAATGATTATAATAATAAAAATAATAATAATAATAATAATAATAATAATAATAATAATAAAATTATACTGAGTACTGTGTTTTATAAAAAAGCTTTAGAAACGTCAATTTAGGGTTTTCCCCTCGGCAGCCTGCTTCTCTGAAAACGCAAAAAAGGTTCCCTCGGAAAAAAAATCCACGGGTTTCCCACGCTAGGTTAAGTAAGGGCATATCGCCCCTCCCCCCCCAAACACAAACTGGAGGGGCGGACGAAGCCGGGCTGGGAGCGTAAACACGGCGGTCGTTAAAAGGCGAAGACCCCACCCTTTTGTTAAAAAAGAAAAGGGAACCCGCAATTTAAAAAGGGGGGGGGCCCAAAAAAATTAAAGCAAAAAACCCTCCCCTTTTTATGTTAATCGTTTTTTTCCGTTAATAAACCCTGGAACCCCGGGGAAAAATTACTTTGTGCCCCCGTTACTATCTAAAATATAATATCCCGCTTCCCCCCCAAAAGGGAGAAACCAGTCTAAGGGGGGGGGGTTAAAGGGAAAAAAAAAAATAAAAAAAAACTAATTTAGTTTATTAATTTTAAAGTTTTTTTTTAAATTTAATATGCATTTTTAAAAATTTTATTGTCTTTCCCTTAAAAAAAAATCTTTTCTTTTAAAGGGAAAATTAAATTTTTAAAATATTTTTACACATTCCATCTAAATTTTTCCCAAACCCAAAAAGGGAAATAAAGTAAAATTTAGTACAAAAAGGGTTACGCACCTTGCTCCCTTGTTTCCCTTGGGGCACAGGTGTAAAATTGGGGCAAACCCCTCACCCCTGTGGGCAGTAGGGGCGGGGGCTGAGGCAGGGGGCACCTAGGCGGGCTGTCCTCTTTTTCTTTTGTGTTTTTTAAAAACGTAGGCATCGCTTTTTTGAAAAAGGTTTTTGTTTGCTTTTTTGGTTGTGAAAAATGTTGTTACGTGGCAAGGAAATTCGCCCCTCGTAAATATACATCTGGGGAAAGGGGGAATACTTGGTGGCTTTTTTTTTTTTTAACTTTTTTTTATAGGGCCCTTTTTTTTTTTTTTCCCCCCCTTTTGAAAGGGCCGCGAATTTTATAATTTTTTTTTTGCTTAAAAAAGGAATTTTTAAAATCGTTTTTTTAAAAAGAAACCCTTTTATTTTTTATTTCCCCTTTAAAAAAACCCCTCCCCTTTTTTTCCCCCAAATTTTTTTTTAATAAAATTTTTAATGGGGGCCCCGGGGTAAATTTTTTTGGTTTTTTTTGTTTAAATTTAAATTTAAAAGGGTTTTTTGTTTTGGAACCCCTAAAGGGGAAACCAAATCACCCCCCCCTTTTTCCCAAAAAATAGCCCTTTCCTAAAACCCCCCTTTACACGTGGGTAAAAATTCCCGTGTCGTCCTTCGCTAAAGGTTTACGTTTACCTTTCTTTTTCTCGCTGGTTTTATACACTTTATACAACACACTTTCCAAACTTTGGGCCCACTATCTTTCCCTCTTTTTCCACAATGCTAATTACACTTTAACTTCTTACAAATACATCTCTTTCCCCGGTTACGACTAAAGGGCTGGTGGGCCATTTTGGGGGGGGCTACGTTTTCACTTTTAATACCGTTGGGGGAAAAAAAATGGGATGTATTTATAAATTGAGGTTTTCGGTTCGCAAACAACTAGACGTTTTGTTTGGGGGCCCAAGCTGGTGGGATTTCAAATAAGATAAGGTTTATCCTTTTTTAAAAGTGTACTGTTTGGTTTTTAATTTTTTAAAAAATTTAGCGTTGATTAACTAAAGTTGTGTAGATTTCCAAAAGGGGGGGGAAAGCGCTTTTAAACGTAATTTAGATAAACCCATTCCATTTACTTCAAAACACTTCCTCCCCAAGATAATGGGTTTCCTTTATAATCCCGGGTTTAAAATTTCCCCTTTAAAAAATTCCCCCTTTTCCCACTGCCGGGTTAGTTTTGGGGTTTTTCCTAGGGTTTTAACCCGCGTTTAAAAATCAAATGGGGTTTAAACATGTGGGGCGAAAGGAGCTACAGGCAAGGGACCCGCACCCTCAGTGAAAAAAATTATAACTAGGGAAGGGTAAAAACCTCCCCAACAGTTTAATTTTTTTAGAAGGGGAAAAATAGAAATCTAAACCCCCTAGCCAAGCCTTCAGCAGAGCACAAATTCCCAAGTTGGAAATCCCAATAATTCAAAAAAGAATCGGTACCGTATTTCAAAGCGGGGGCCCTCAGCATCAAAACCCTTGCTTAAAAAATTCAAAAAGTTGAGTCATGGACCCCGTCAAATCGAGAACATTGGTGCAACCACCCTAAGCCCTTCCCATATACCCAAAACCCCGCTCGTAGTTCGTGTCTGGATCACCCCCCGGAAGCGGGTTTTTATTAATTCTCCTATTTTTTAATGGAAATACCCCAACTTGGGTGATTTAAAGCTTAATTTAAAGGGGAGAAAATTTGGGGGGACATGCTCTCCACGGGTTTTTTTTTAAATCTTTTGGCCCGAGTTTAAACGGGGTTGGGGGCCAAGCCCCGGCCCGATTTTTTTTGGCTATAGAAACAATAGTCTATCAAGGGGTTGGGATTCCCCAGTTTATTTGTCGGGCTGCCAGATGAAATGATAGGGCCGAGTTTTTTCCCACCCTTTGGGCCGCAGTGGCTTCGGGGGGCATTTGCCGGCAGGAAGACCTCCCTCTACCTAAACTGACGGGGCTGCACAGAGTTTGGGGGGGAGCACGGGAAATAGGTTTCTAGATTTGGGGAAAATTTCCCAGTAAATCGGGATAGGGGAAGAAAAAACCCGAAGGAGAAATATTGTGTTTTTAATCAGCCCAAAAATTCAGATCACGGAGTTTTAAAAGGGAGGGGCCGTCCTCTAGATACCCCCTGTATTTTTACCTTTTTTTAAGTGCCGGCAACCGGGGCATTATGCCTTGATTCCCCTTTTCCAGGGGCCCCCCGGGACCACATTTCTCCACTCCCCGTGGGAATGATAGAAAAGGGGGGGGGGAAAGAGACAGGAATTTCCCAGTCCCCCACTAATCAGTAATGGGGTGCCGAAGGCCCCCCCTTTAATCCAGGGGAAGATTAATGAGGTAAGGGTTGCCCCTGCTTTATTGATACGGGGGTTCAAAAATCCCCGTTTTTAAAAGACACTGTGAACAAAGGTAAATCTAAAATCTGCAGTGCATTTTTTGGGGCCATGGGGGGGGCCCCAACGGGGAAATTCCTTTAGACTATTGAAAAAGCAAAGGTTTTCTTTGATTTTGGTTTAAGGGGAAAAAGTTAATCATGTTGTGGAAGGGGTTTGGGGGAAATTTTTCTCATTTCCGGGGGAAAACCTAATCGGGGTGACTTTTGAGGAGATTTTAATTTTTTAAATTAACAGCATATCACTCGCCTTATAAAATTTAGTGACTTTTAAATTGGCGTCAAGCAAAGATGTCCGGGTTATATTTGATGCCTTCGGCGGGAAATACGGGCCTTTTTTTCCGGAACAAGAAAAGGGAATTTTAGGCCCAGGGCAAGTACAAAATTTTTTAGCCTTAGCCCGTCCTACTATAGTCTCCCTCCAAATTCTGGAAGATATGTGGAATGCTTTGGTTGCAAACCCTTTTTCGGACACGCCAAGCGGGCGGGTTTTCGGGTTGTCAGCCCGGGTTTTCCTATTTCCCCTATGGTTTTTCAGATGTCAAAGCCCAGCGGGGAAAATATAGGGGGGTTTTTAACGACAGACGCACCCTTTTAAAATTCAGAAGGTATTTTGTCTTGCCCCTCGGTTATATGGGCGAGGCCCTGGCCCCCACTGACACTCCCTGTCAGAAAAAAGGGGCCTTCTACTGTAGAAAATGATTCTGATCCTCATTTTGCAGTTATCTTTGACCCCGGGGCTTACCAAGTGAGGGGGAAAATTAAACAGATGAATTTGATGAAAGTATGGTATTACAGATTTGGGGATACAGCAATGTTTAGTTTATTTTTTTCCCCCCAGTGAAAACAGATTTTTGTAGTATAGGCAATGTTTTTTTAAGACAGGAGTTTTTCCCAATCCCAGCGGCGATTTGGAGCATTTTGGATCTTTTTAGGAGGCAGCAATTACGGGAAAAAAATATGGGAAGGTCCCCTAATTTTTTTGAAGAGACACCCCTTAGATTTTCCTGATATTAAGCAGGGCATCAGGACAAAAAGATGCCAAGCCCATCAGGACAAAGCCAGTGGCGTTTACCAAAAGAGCCCCGGGACCCCCAAAAATAAGGAAAGTGAACCCAAAAGCTAAAAAATGGCATTTATTTAACCCTCTAAATTTAACCCTTGGGTTTCACCAGTAGTATTGGTTTAAAAAAAAGGTGGAGGGAATTTGTTTTTTTCGTTGAAATCCGTAAAATTTAAAAAAATTACAATAGTAGATACTTACCCAAAGCCACGATTTTAAACAATCCCCTTACGATCTTTCAGGGAAAAATGTGGTTTTAAAGGCCTTGGAGCAGTTTTGGGATACTGGACCCTTTGAATAGAGCCCCGAGATCGCCCAAAAAAGGCCTTTTGTGATGGCTACCACTTTTTTAATTTTGAAGGTGCCATTGGGATTGGCAACGGCTCCCCCTACGTTTTAGCGAGCCCTTTTAAAACAGTCCTAAAACCCCGTATTGGGTCTCATGCCCTAGCAATTTGGATGATGTGTGATCTATTCCCATACCTTTGAAGAACATTTTGCCCACGGATGAAACTCACATCTATTAGCACGAGCAGGGTTTTAAGCTTAAATCAGTAATGTCATTTTTCCCAAAAATGAATTTTAAAATTTTTTGGGGTTTTTTTGACCCTATAAATCCCAGGGTCCCCGCAAAAATAGGGGCCATCTCCCAAAAATGACGCCACCAAGAACATGTTCCAAAATTTCGTCAATTTCTGGGGTATGGGGTTTTTTCGCGCCATATCGAAAAATTTCGCAAACCCCCTTTTGCACCCCCCGGACTAAAATCCTGCGAAGAATGAGAAGTTTCAAGGGGCCCAGACCAGAAGGGAGCATTCCCCAAAACTTATTGGGCCCTTTAACAGCAGCCCCGTGTTGAGGAAAAAACCCGATTTTCAAAGCCGTTTTTGGGGTTCCCTACCGACGCCTCAAATGTTGCAATTGGGGCGGGTCTCTTACCCGCGTATGAAAAGGACGACCACCCGGCGGGGAGCCCACTTTTTCCCCGGAAAATTTCGTGATTCGGAGAAGGCCTTAGCCCCCATTTGACTTTGAGGCCCTGGCCCGTAGTTGAAGCTGTACACACTTCGATCTTATTTGGATGGAAGGCCTTTTTAATCTTTTACTGACCATCAGCCTTAGTAGGTGTTTTTAAAAAGCCTACAAGATCTCCGCGGATTAAAAAAAGGGGGGGTCATGATTTTTGCACTTTATAAAATAAAGTTTGAAAAAATAAGCCAGGGCTGTGGGAAAGAGTACCAACTTGCTTTGTCGCAAGATCAATTTTAAATTTATGTTCCCCTCAGGGCCCCGAGGAGTACTAATGCCCCAGGGAAAAAATCCATTAGGAGAGAGATTATGCATACCTTTCCCGGGGCCCTCGAAACCCCCCGAGACGAAGGCTTTCCCTTCCCCCTTTAAAAAGTTTGAAATTTCGTGTGGTTTTGTATCATACAAGGCTTTCACTGGAATATATTGCAGCCCGCTCGTGATTCCAAAAGGGGTTACGTGAGGAAGCCCCGAAAAAAAGCCCATGGTTCAGAAAGCAGCCCCACCCAGGTATCTTTGGGGCCACTTTTTAAAATCCGGGGGCCCGTATTAAATTCCCCCAGATGCTTGCAAAACCCTTCGAAAAAAAACGTTGCCTCATGCCAAGCCCGCCGCGAAAAAAGGGCTTTTTCCGGGGGAGCACCACTTGCAGCTTTGCCGGAGTAAACCCCGCCACTTGAAAGGTCTCAGCGATTTGATTGACATTGGGAGGGTCGTCCAAACGGTCCCCCCCATACCTTCCGTTTATCGACCATTTCCCCTAGGTATCCTCCCCCCTTTACCCCTCTTTTCCCAAAAAAAAAAAACTTAAAAAATGTGGCTGATGCATTTATTGAGCACTTGGGACCTTATTCGGCCCTCCACGAAAGATTTTCACGGGGAAAAGGGTTGGGAAATTTGCAAAATCACTTTTCCGACAGGTAAGGGGAAGGCTTAAAGTTTAAAAAAAAATTGTGACAAGAAAATTTACCCCCAAACTAATGGGAGGTAGGGGGCGTTTCCAAAAGGGGTTTAAAGGGTGCTCCTCTATTTTTCAAACAGCACCCGGGGCGACTGGGTTAAGTTAATTCCCCTGTAAGATTGGCTTCAACAACCCCAGTTTTATTGGAGGTTAACGGAAACCCCCCTGTACTGGCTTTTTGGAAGAGACAATACTTTCCCCAGCTCTTTCCAATTTTCAAGAGGGTGATGAAAATGCTGCTCCCGGGTCCTTTAAGGGCAACTACGAGAAGCGCCCAGAGGGCTGTGTGGGCAGACATCCTGGAATATCCGAGAACGATTGGGGCCCCAAGAAATTTCAAACGTCCCTTTCAAGAGGAAGGGGTTTTAAAACCCCCGGGGAGGAGATCTTGACTTGATATTCTTTTTTTTCATCCGAAAATGCCCCCGCATCGACCAGGCTAGGGCCCCGTTGGCAAGGACCGTTGAACAAACTGGGCCCCGTACAATAATCGTGAGGGACCCCTTTCGGCAACAAGGACTCCGGGTCCCCGTCAAACAGCTCAATTTAAAAACATCGTCCCCGAAGGTTTTGAGTTTTTGAGGCCACCCGTTTTAAGATTAAACCCAATGATTTTCAAGGACCCCCGGGAAAACAGCCAAAGGGGATTGTTAAACCCGCCCCCAGTGGAAGAGAGGGGACCAGGCAGACCCGAAAAACCCCCCGACTTCGCGAAGAACCCAGCAATTTGGATTTAGGGTGATGACTAAAGGGGTTTTTCCCCCACCAGGCCAGGGGGGGCATGTTTCAGGGGGGGAGTATGTCTTTTTCTACAAAATTTTCGAGCACCCGTTGACCACGAATCTTGTTTGATACTATTTTAGATTTTACTTGTAAGACCACTAATAAAACCCTTTCCCCTCTAGTTGCAGTTTTTTTAAAAATCCTGGTTTGGTTTCTCTTCAACAGTCCCCAAGCCCCACAGCAGCTTATACTTTTATGCTTTACGCACTCCATTTCCAGAGCTCCTGAGACCTTCAACCCCCAGGAAAGGGGTTTAAAAATTTGTAGGGGGGGTGGTTTTAGTGGGCTTTTTATAATGAAAGCTTTAGAAACGCCCCCCCCTTAAAGGGTTTCTCCCTCGGCAAACCTGTTCTCATTAAAAGCGAAAAATTTTTCCCCCAGGAAATAACTCCCCGGGATCCCCACGCCCGGGTTAAGTAAGGGCATATCGACTCTCCCGCCCCTTAAAAACCCAAAAAAGGTGGGCGGACGAAGCTGCTGAAACGTGAAAAACTGTCGTGGAAGGCGAAGCCCCATCCCTTGTTAAAGAAGGGGAAGGGCGAGCCCAAACTTAAAAAAAACGGGAAAAAACTAAAAACTTAAAAAAACCTCGCCCGATTTTAAATTTTTAAAACTGTTTTTTTTCCCCATTAATTTTAAAACCTGGAACCTGGGGAAAAAACTTTGTGCTCCCGTTAAATAAACTCGTATAAAAAGCCGGGGTCCCCCAAAACGGGGGGCACCAGTCTTTAAGGGGTGTGGGTGTAAGGAAATTTAAAAAAAAGAAAATAAATTTTGTTTATAGTTAAAAGTTTTCTTTTTAATTAAATACTGCAATTTTTCAAATTTTTGTCCCTTCTTAAAAAGATCTTAAACTCTTAAGGGAAAAATTAAAGTTTTATTAAAAGTTTTTACACATTGCCATCTGAAATTTTCCTAACCAAAAAATATAAAGGGAAAATTTAGTACGTAAAAATTACGCACCTTTCTACCTGTTCTCCTTGGGGCGATTCCCCACCCCCCTTGGGGGTAGCGGCCTTTCGGGGTGAGGCAGGAGGACCCAGGCTGGGCTTTCCCGGGTTTTTTTTGGGGTTTTTAACGTAGGCCTCGCAAACTTTGACCCAAAGGGATTTGTTTGCTTTTTTTTGGTTGGAGGAAAAATGTTATTTTTTGGGGAAAGGGATTCGTCTCGATGAATTACATCCCCAAGTGAGTAAAAGTTGGTGCTCCTTTTTTTTTTTAAAAATTCCTTTTATAGTTTGGGTTCCATTTTTTTTTTCTCGTAAGCTAAGCGAAGTTCATAAAGGGGTTTTTTTTAGCTTAAAAAGGAAAATAATTCAGTTCCTTTTAGTATCTCTTTTTATTTTTTTATTACTTTTAAAAAAAAAAAAGCTTTTTTTCAATTTTATAATTTAAAAAACTTCATGGGTCCTGTGAGTTTTTTTTTTTCTTTTGATATTAAAAAAAAAAGTTTTTTTGGGAAATGAAGGAAAACAGTCATTAAAATTTCCAAAAAAAGACTTTTCCCCATATCTTTACACGTGGTTTAAATTCCCCTTTCTCGTCCTCCTCGCTAGGTTTCTTTTTGCCATTCTTTATCTCGCTGGTTTTTTTACACTTTTTACAACCCACCCTTCCAACATTGGGACACTATTGTCCCTCATTTCCCCAATGCAAATTACCATTAACTTTTTACAAAATACATCTCTTTCCCTACGTACTAAAAGGGTGGTGGCAGTGAGGGGCTAAATTTAATTTTTTTAAATTTAATACCGTGGGGCAAAAAAATGGAGATGTATTTTAAATTGAGGATCGGTACGCCCCCACAATCCCTGTTTAAATAAAAATTTAAAAAACAGTAATAACAACAACAACAATAATAATAAAGATACCAGTGAAAACGAGAAAGGTAACATTAGTAATAATGATGATGGTATTAATAATAACAATAATAATAAAAATAATAATAATAATAATAGCAATAATAAAGATAACGAAAATAATGAAAATAATGAGGATAATAATGATAATAATAATATAATAAATAAAAATAATAATTAAAAAAATAAAAATAAAAATAAGAGTAAAAAATAATGATATTACAATAATAAAAATTCATTAATAAAAAAAAAAAATGTTTAAAAATATTAAAGATTATTAATAATAATAAAATTTAAAGATAAAAATAATAATAATAGTAATAAAAACAATAATATATAAATATAATAATAATAAAAACAAATTAAAAATAATAAAATAAAATAATAAAAATATCAAAAGTAGTATCATAATAAAAAATGAAAAAATAAAAAATAAAATAATAATAATAAACAATATTAGTATTTTTACATGATGGTAATAATGATAATATAATAAAAACAATATTTACAATCAAAAAAAAAGGTAAAAAGTAAACTTTCACAATAATAAAAATAAAAATAATGATAATAAAAATAATAATAAATAATTAATAAAAATAATAAAGATTATAAAATTGAAAAATAATGATAATAATGATAAGTAATAATAAAATAATAATAATAAAATAATAATAATAATAATAATAATTAAAATAGTAAAATAAAAAAAGAAAAAAATTTTTAATAAAAAATATAATAAGAAAATGAAATAATGGTAATAATAAAATTATTATAATATTAAAAAATAATAATAATAATCATGTAATAATAAAATAAAAAAATAATAATAAAAAATAATAATAATAATAAAAAAATAATAAAAAAAAAGAAAAAAAAGAAATAAAAAAAGTAATAATGTAATAAAAATAAAAAAAATAAAATTTTAATAAAATATAAAATAATAGTAATAAAATATGATAACAAAAACACAAAAATAATAATATAAAATAATAATAAAAATGATAACAATGATGATGATAATAAAAAATAATAATAAAATATTATTATTAATATTATATTAATTATTATTATAATAAAAAAAAAATAAAAAACAATAATAACAAAAAAATAATAACAATAAAAATAAATTCATAATAATAATAATAAATAAAAATTTAATAATAATAATAAATATAAAAATTAATAATAAAAAAAAAATAAAATTATGATAATAATTGTCATATAAAATAATTATAGTAATCCCCAACTCATTAAAATAAAAATGATAACAGTGACAACGATAGAAATAGTATTAGTAATAAGTGAGATATTAAAAATAAAAATAATAAAATAAAAATAAAAATAATAAAATAATAAAAAAATAATAATAAAAAAAATGAAATTATATTAGTAATATTAAAATAATATTAAATTATAAATAATAATTAAAATAATAATAAAAAAATAATAATAATGATAAATATAAAAATAATGCAAATAAGATAATGAAATAATAAATAATAATAATAATAAAATAATAAAAACAAAATAATAAAAATTTAATTATTAAATATTAAAAATAATAATAATAACAAAAATAATAATAAAATTAAAAATAATAATTAATAAAAATGATCCCAAAGAAATAGTAAAATAATTGTAATAAAAAAACAAAAAATAATAATGAAGATAACAGTGAAACGAGAAAGATAATATTAGAAATAGATGATGATTTTTAATTATAAAATAAATTAATAATAATAATAATAATAATAATAATAATAATAAAAATAAAGTAATAATAAAAATGATAATAATAATACATAAAAATAGTAATAATAAAATAATAAAATAATGATAAAAATTTTAGTAAATTAATAATAATAACAAAATTAAGAGTATAAATAATAAAAATATTAATAATATTGACAATATTAATAATAATATAATAGAAATAGAAATAATAAAAATAGTAATAATGATAATAGTAATAATGATAATAATAATAATAATAACAATAATAATAATAATAAAAATAATATTATCAATAGTAATATAACAGTAATAATAATAATGATAAAAATAACAATATTATCAATTTAATGATGGTAATAATGATATTTTAATAAAACAAATTTACAACAAAACGAGGGCAATAATAATACTTACATAAATTAATAATAATAATAAAATAATAATAATAATAAAAATAATAATAATAATAATAATAATGAAAATAATAATAATTAAAAATGATAAAAATTTTATAATATATAATAAAATAATAATAATATCATTATTATTATATTTTTATTATTATTACAAAGAAGAGTAGTAATAATAATAATAGAATAATATATCATTAATAATAATATAAATAATAATAATAATAATAATAATAAATAATAAATAAATACTATTAATGATAGTAATAATAAATTATCAATGATAATATTAATAATAAGATTTAATAAACAATATTAAAAATAAGAGTAAATAATAACAATATTAATAATAATTAATGAAAATTTAATATAATTATATATAATAATAATAATATATAATAATAATTGATAATATACTATATTCTAACTAAAAACTATAATAATAATAATAATAATAATTTAATGATACCCTAGTAATAGTAATAGTAATTATAGTAATAACAAAAAAAAAATAATAAAAATGAAGATATCAGTGAAAACGAGAAAGATAATATTAATAATAAATGATGATGATTTTAATAATATTAATAATAATAATAATAAATAATAATAATAATAATAATAATAATAACAATAACAATACAAAAATAATAGTAATAAAATAATAATGATAATAATTTAGTAATATTAATAATTTTAATACTACTACTATACTACTAATAAAAATATAATAATAATAAAAATAAAAAAATGTACGCCAGGGGTCTTGTCTCTGGCGAAACATTTTTGTTAACATGAAAGGATGCCGAGATGGGTTAACATAAGAATTTGGGCAAACGACGAAAAGGGGCTGTGACGGAGGAGCGAAGGAACAACCCGAGAGAGGGATTTGGGTGCGCCCCTGTGAAAGACCTCGGTGTCCCCCTTGCCCTGATATAAATTTTGGTTCCCCTTTTTAAAGCTGTATCGGCAGTGTGCTGCGGGTTCCCCCCCTGTATTGTGTCTATAGAAAAGTTACGGGTAAAAACTTGTGTAAAAAAAGGAAAGACTGTCATCGTGTGTTTATTTTGTGCCCCCGCCTCGCCATTGCGTTTTTCCCCCTGGTTTTCTGGGACACTGGGTGCTCGGTGCCTCTTGGAGCTGTTCAGTGTTTAGACCTGTGGTAACGCCCTTTTTGCCCAGCCTGTTTTTTGGTGGCAGAGAGACGAGGCGGCCCGGCTAAAAAATAATAATAAAATAATAATGATAATAATAATAATAATAATAATAATAATAATAAAAGAGTAATAAAAATAAAATTTAAAATAAATATTATTTAAAAATACAAATAATAATATTGTAAAAATAACAAAGAATAATGATTATGGTAATAATGGAATAAAAATAATATAAAATAATAAAAATAATATCAATAGTATTAATAACAAAATTAATAATATAATAATAATGATACAATAACAATATTGATAAATACATGTTTCTAAATAAATATAAAAAAAAAAAAAAAAAAAAAAAAATTTTTTACATCAAACGAGGAAATTATGATGTTTAATTACATAAATGATAATAATAATAATAATAATAATAATAATAATAAAAAAAACAAAATATGAAATATTAATAAAATAAAAAGAATATAATAATATGATAATAGTAATGATAATGATAATAAAAATAATGAGAATATAATAATAAAATATAATGATATAGTAATAAATAATTTTAAATAATAATAAAAATAAAAATAAAATTTATTAAATTAAAAAAAATTAAAGAAAAAAGATATAAAATATTAATAAAATAAAAAAATAAAAATTTAATAATAAATAATAAAAAAAAAATAAAATAG
>NW_023656473.1:35000-45000 GCF_015228065.2 Penaeus monodon | reverse complement strand
ATAAGTTGCAATCTTTAAGTCGGACTACGGCGATTGTTGATTATTGTAGTTTCATTTATCTAGCAAATATGTTTTTTTGTCTCCTACAAGAACGGGAAAGATATTATAAAAGGACACAAATAACCTTGCCAACGGGTATAATTCAACCAACCTTTACTTCTCGATTTCCCTGTCATTGCCTTTCTACAAATATGCAGCAAGAGATAGAGCTAGATAAGTTGTTATTTTTAAAGGGAGACGATAAACCTCACCGCCGGACTATGGTGATTTACTTTATCGGGAAACGTACATTCAGCCACCGCTTTTTAAGTAACACATGCATATATTTTCTCAAATCTGCCTATACAAAGAGAGAAATATTTTTTACGTTGGCACTGAATTAAACTTGACACTCGATCTCTTTAATATTTTCTGAATATCTTAATACAAAGTCATACCAAATGAAAAAATATATATAAATCTTAACATCCTTTGCCTATGATTTTCACTATGCCCCTAGTTATTGTAGTAGCAAAAAACTTTTAAGGCCCCTATAACTATTTTTATCTTCAAAATCAAAACACCTGTATAACAAGAAGGCTTTCACTTGATTATTTTTCGCTTTTAGCAACTATGTCTATCAAAAACAAGAACTTTTATAAGATATGAAAAAAGAGGTAAAATAACATAACTCCCCATGTTATAAAGCTTTTATAATTGTATGTGTATTGGACAATGACAAAGTCAAATTTTCGCCTAAAAGCAGGGATTTTTGACCAAGGATATGTTTACCCCTGTGAGTAAAAAAAAATATATTAGTGACACCCTCGATGCGATGGATCTTAGCAGACAGCATGCGATTTTCCAACTGATGCGTTTTTTCTTTTCTTTTCTTAAACCGAGCTATCAACAACTATATATTATATTTCTTAATCAAAACGTTCTTTGCAAAATATAAAAAATAAAGGTGATTTCTTGTTGTGTGTCTACATTACATATTCTTGTTTTACATGGCAGAAAAGGGTATATGACGAGCAAACATACAGTCGAGGGTTTAAGTTATAGAAAAAGGGGTTGAAAATCATCCTAAAGGGGAAAAAGCAGCAACCGAAGCAATTTTTTCTAAATGACAAGTAAAAAGCATTCGTTTAGGAAAAAAAATATTTGCATTACCTCATAATAAGGGGGGGAAAAAGCTTCTTTTCATAACTTAGAGAAAGCCAAAATGCCCTTTTTTTTCAAATACAAGGGTGATTGAAGTATATGTATATGAACTGAGCAGTTTTTTCAGACTTGGGAAATATATGGTAAGGGTTAAAATGTTATAGCATTGCTATCATCTTTAACAAAAAGTCTTATTTATCTAAAGATGCCTTCCTAAACTCTGAAAATGCTCCAGGCAATATCCAGATAACGGACGACCACAGACAGGTATCAGGGAATACCCCTGCTTGTCACGAGATAATGACTTCATCGACATACTAAAACCATTAATGGAAGTGCGACGTGAGGAAGAGGCGAACAATAGAGCGACACCATGGAAGTACTTTCCTCGTCTCCTTTCGTGAAGAACTGCATACTTAATGAATATCTACCATGGAAATCGCACCCCTTCAATCATTTGACCAAGGTAAACCCCCATGTTCTAGATAGCTAGAAAGTTGTAGAAATGCTCGCCTTGGTTGTTGAATTTCGTTGCACATCGTTCTTCACACCCACTCGTTCCGCTAGCTCACGGTCTGTTCTCCCTATCAAACATGCCATATCTTATTGGCGAGGCCTCACCCTTCTCCTAAATATGCTCCTCCTCCCCTCTCCCCTCGACTAAGCGCGATGCTGTATTTACCGCGAGGATGTAAAAAATGGCGATTATAATCATAATTGGAGCTATAACATAACTTCACACAACACTAAATATGTATTGACATTGGTTGACTTAGAATTGGTGATGCTTATAGCCATATCAAGCTTGGAGGTTCCTTGCGAAGAAAACATAAAATTTGATAAAAGAAACCAGTAATATGTCTTTCATTAGTAGTATAAAATAGATAATTACTCGTATGACTGCAATACACAATCACATAGTAAAAAACATTTGCCGCGATAATTTGTCAGAATTTATAATTCCATCATTCATTCAATTTTTGCTTCTCGCTTTCCTCGCAATTATTTATTTTTTCCCATTCGCAGATAGAAATACGACGATAGCAGGGCACGATTTGTTGTCTTCCGGGCATGTCACCTCTGTCGGAAGGAGCATTCAGATTCTGATAGAGGCTTATAAATACTAACCGCATCCGAGCCATTACATGCTAGTATTTTATCAAATTTCCTTATGTAAAAGTGTAATTCTTATTCTTAAATGACAAATAATGCTTACCAATGGTATCAATATATGTATTTTTTTTGCATAAAAGTACCATCTAACCTTGTTATTAAAGAAAAAATAAGCAAATATACCCAAAACTATTAACATATTTCGTCTTAGAAAAAAAAATCATTGATCGATTGATTGATTATTTAAGATTATCTGCCCCACCTACGGCAAAAAACACCAATAAATATTATATAAAAATCAAATCATGAGTAATGTTCTTATAAAAGTATAAAGCTATTGCATAAATATTATGCATCCTTATATTTTGTTTAAAATATTAGACTCCCTTAGGAAACTAATAAGTCTATGTCACAATCCCCGATACATTTTCCAGCGAGACAAGTACATACGTCTGAGAATGCGCACATTTCCCACTAAATTTTCCCACCGCCAATAAGCACCTCTCAATGTGGTGCACTTTTGCTTCATCAGTGACGATTCTCAACCTTGTTAACAAACTTCTACTTGGCGGTTACATTATAATTTTTCAGCATTAAACTGCCTACGTTATCAGCGTCTTCTTCGTCTCAGAGAAAAATTTTTCCCTGTAATTTGACCGCCCGCCTAGCGAGGGACTTATATTCCCCCCACGCGCCGCCCCTCATCACGACGCGATGCGCGCGCGGGGAAGTAAAACCGCACGCGGCGCCGGCGAGGGCGGCGGTGGCGAGGGTGGCGGAGGGCGGCGGTGGCGGCGAGGGCGGCGACAGGGGAGGGGGCTTCTTATAAAGTTTTGATTTTCAAAAAAGATATTATTCGCAAATTTTTGCAGTGTTATCTTCAGTAGATAAACCGACTTCCTTGAATTTCATATTTTGCCTCTGAGCATTATTTTTCAAGGTCCCTTTTATCTTATATACAAGATATTTTTATCCCTTTTTTTATATCTAGGGGATATATATAATATATATATATATATATATATATATATTATATATATATATATAAGAAGAGAGAGGAGAGGAGAGAGAGAGAGGAGAGGAGAGAGATAAAGAACCTTTATAATTAAAAATATTGAAATTGTTGACAGTGACGGTTTATGTGTGTCATTTTTTTTAATATTCAAACGACTTTACGCAGGGAAAAATTGAGAAATATAGTAACTTTTGTTGCCCCTTTCCCCTCTCATGTAAGCGTTGCGTCAAAGGGGCCCTCCGCCCCTCGCCGCCCCCGCGCTCTCGCCGCCTCGCCGGGGCCGCGGTGCGGGTTTTTTCTTCCCCGCGCGCGCATCGCGTCCCCCTGTGAGTGCGGCGCGTGCGGGAATATAGGTCCCTTCGTCTAGGCTGCGGTCAACATTACAGGGAGAAATATTCTCTGACGAACGAAGAGAAGACTGATAACGTAGACAGTTTACAGCTGGAAAGATTATAAATGTAACCACCAAGAGAAGGTTTTTTTTAACAGGTTGAGAAAACGGTTTACGATGACAGCTAAAAGTGGGACCAAAATTGAGAGGAGTGCCTGGCGGTCGCACATTTTTGTGGGAAAATGTGCAGCATTCTCAGACAAATGAATTGTCTCGCTGGAAAATGTATCGGAGGATTGTGACAGGGTTATTAGTTCCCAAGGGATATAATTTTTAACAAAATATAAGGATGCTAATATTTATACAATAACTTTATACATTATAAGCCATTAATCATATTGTTTTATATAATATTTATTGGTTTTTTTTGCCATAGGGGGCAAAATCTTAAATAACAATTCAATGATCAATGATTTTTTTCAAGACAAATATGTTTAAAAGTTTTGGGTATATTTGCTTATTTCCTTTTTAAATTAAACAATGTTGAATGGTATTTTATGAAAAAAATACATTTTATTGATACCATTGGTAAGCATTATTTGTCATTTAAAAATAAGAATTACACTTTACATAAGGAAATTTTATAAAATACTAGCAGTAATGGTCGGATGCGGTTGTAAATATTTATAAAACCTCTATAGGTTCTGAATGTTCTTCCGCAGAGGTGACATGCCGGAAGGAAACAAAATCGTCCCGCTATCGTCGTATTTCTATCTGCGAATGGAAAAAAAAAAATATTGCGAGGAAAAAGGGAAGCAAAACTTGAATGAATGGTGGAATTTAAAATTTAAAACAAAAAAAATTATCGCGAATGTTTTTACTAGTTGATTGTGTATTGCACATACGAAATAATATCTTTTTTATACTACTAATGAAAGACATATTACTGTTTTTTTACAAATTTAAGTTTCTTCGCAAGGAACCTCAAGCTTGATATGGCTATAAGCATCACCAATCTAAGTCAATCAAAGTCAATACAATTTAGTGTTGTGAAGTTAGTTAGCTCCATATGATTATAATCACCTTTTTACATCCTCGCGGTTTAAAAACAGATCCGGGGGAGCGAGGGGGGAGGGGAGAGAGCATTAGGAGAAAGGGGGAGGCCTCGCCAATAAGATATGCATGGTTTGATAGGAGAACAGACCGTGAGCTAGAGGAACGATGGGGTGTGAAGAACGATGTGCTACGAAATCAACAACCGAGGCGAGATTTCTAAAACTTCAGTATCTAGAACATGGGGTTTTCCTTGGTCAATGTTGAAGGGGTGCGATTTCTATGTAGAATTTTATTAAGTATGCAAATTTTTTCACGAAAGGAGAGAGGGAAAAGACTTCCAGGTTTGTCTATTGTTCGCCTCTTCCCCACTTCGCACTTCCATAAGGTTTTAGTATTCGATGAAGTCTTATCTCGTGACAAACAGGGGTATCCCGATACCTGTCTGTGGTCGTGTTATCTGGATATTGCCTGGAGCATTTTCAGAGTTTTGGAAGGCATCTTTGATAAAAGACTTTTGTTTAAAAATGATAGCATGCTAAATTTTAACCCTTTCCATATATTCCCAAGTCTGAAAAAAACTGCTCAGTTCATAAATATACTTCAATCACCTTGTATTTGAAAAAAAAGGGCATTTTTTTCTAAGTTATGAAAAGAAAACTTTTCCCTCCCTTATTATGAGGTAATGCAAAATTTTTTCTCCTAAACGAATTGCTTTTTTACTTGTCATTTAGAAATATGCTTTGTGCGGCTTTTTCCCTTTAGGACTGTGATTTCATCCCTTTTTCTATAATTACCTCCTCGACTGATTTGCTGTCATATACCCTTACTGCCATGTAACAAGAAATCTAATGTAGACACACAAAAAGAAAGCACCTTTATTTTTTATATTTTCAAAGAACGTTTTGATAAGAAATATAATATTATTTTTTTGATTTTTAAACTCGGTTTAAGAAAAGAAAAAAAACGCATCAGTTGGAAAATCGCATGCTGTCTGCTAAGATCCATCGCATCGAGGGTGTCACTATATATTTTTTTTTACTCAAGGGTAAAAATCCTTGGTCAAAAGATCCCTGCTTTTGGCGAATTTGAATTTGTCATTGTCCAATACAAGTACAAATTATTAAAGCTTTTTGACATGGGGATTTAGTATATTATTTTACCTCTTTTATATCTTATAAATTCTTGTTTTGATAAAAAATAAATTACTAAAAGGGAAAAATAACAAGTGAAAGCCTTTGTTTATACAGTGTTTTTTATTTTTAGATAAAATAGTTTATAGGGCTTAAAGTTTTCGCTCTACAAACAGGGCATAGGTGAAAAATATAGGCAAAGGATGTTAAAATTTAAAATTTTTTTTCATTTGGTATGACTTTTGTAAAAAGATATTCAGAAAATATTAAAGAGATCGGTGTCAAGTTTATTTAGTCCAACGTAAAAATATTTTCCTTTGATAGGCAGAATTGAGAAAATATATGCAGTGTTACTTAAAAGCGGTGGCTGAATGTTTCGTTTTCCCCTAAAGTAAATCACCATATCCCCGGCGTGAGGTGATCGTTCTTAAAGATAACAACTTATCTAGCTTTTTCCTCTTGCTGCATATTTGTAAAAGGCAATGACAGGGAAATCGAAAGTAAAGGTTGGTTGAATTTACCCGTTGGCAAGGTTATTTGTGTCCTTTATAATATTTTTCCGTTCTTGTAGGAGACAAAAAACATATTGCTAGATAAATGAAACTCAATAAACAAACAATCGCCGTAGGGCCGACTTTTAAAAATAGCAACTTATCTAGCCCGTCTTTTTTAGATGTTTGTAGACTGGTGAAAGACCATGGAGGAAAACGAGAAGTAAAGTTTAGTTGGATTTTTCCCGTCGGCCAGGTTATTGTGTCTTTTTGCAATTTTTTTTTCCCGTTCGTAGGGGACAAAACGCATATTTGCTAGATAATGAAACTATCGTAACCAACATTAGTGGTTACCGTTGCATAGTTCCTTTTCTCGTATTATACTTGTAGGGAGTATTATTTACAATTTTGTGAGGGGGGTAAATTACTGAAAAGCTAATCCAATTTGTTCTAATTCATCTTTTCCCTTTTAATTCATAAACAGAGTCCCCAATCGATGTTTACCTTGTTTTTTTTATATCAGAAGAGGAATGCACTGTATTGGGCGTGCAAGATTTATACATATGGGAAAGCGAACATATTTCTAGTTTACATTGTAGTTCTGCAAAATTGAGAGCTGAGGCGGAACATTTTAGGAAATATAACCGCATTGCCCCGAGGTTATTAGCAAAACATAACTGGTTCGGACGTTTGGGGGCAGGTTTGGGGGTTCCCAGTTGTAATAATTAACTGTTCAACGGAATTTGGAGGGGGAACCCGTCTTTGGTCTCGCGCAGATGCGTTGAAACCCTATTAATGCTCTCTAAATAGAATAAAACCCGGGGACTTTTCAACCTGTTATGTAATTAAACTGTTTTTATAAGCCCGAAATTTTCAAAGTATGAGATAGTGGTTATGCATTTACATTACACAGAAAATTTAAGTTGTTTTTTATTTTATTTGTATTACCGCCTGTTGGATGTTGTTGTGAAAAGTCATAAAAAGCATTTAGTACAACAAGAGTTTCATGATCCTTTTGGGAGTGAATTTTATTTTTAATAAAAGTTCCTTCTAGGGTGTAAGATAGCTTATCAATCGTCCCGCGAAGTTAAGAAATTTTGTTGTTTTCTTATTAGGGTTGCACTGTTATTTATGATTAACCTGTTTAAAGCCTGCAAATTTTTAAACGTGCGTAGTGGTAGTTATGCATTTAAATTTACACAAAAATATAAGCCTTATTTTATCTTATTTGGTTTTCACCTGTTAGGACGTGTGTTTGTGTAGCTTGAAAAGTCTATTTAAAGGGAGTTGGGAAACAAAGTTTTATGATCCCTTTTTTTGAATTTTTTTTTATGAAAATGCCTTTGGGGGTAAAAACGCTATATAACTGTTAAAAGAAAGAGGGAAATTTGCAAGTTTTTCAACGTCCCCCGAAATTAAAAAATTCTGTTTTAGAATTTTTATTAGAGTTGCATCTTTGTTTCATTATGCATGCAAAATATGATTGAGGAGGAAATTCTATCGCAGACGATGATTTCATTTTTGGGGATTTACCCTTTGCAATATTTGTGTGTGTTTTTGTGTGTGGTGTGTGTGTTGGTCTGTGTGTGTGTGTGTGTATGTGTGTGTGTGATGGAAATAGAAAAATAAAAGTATATATTGTACAACTACTTTTATAGTCCTTTTCAGTTAATTGTATTCTTATCCCGGTCACGACGAGGGACAGAACGGTAATTATTGGTCATTAGCAGACCTGTTGTGTGACCGACCTGATGGGAGGTGGGGGGACGGGGAAGGGCATTAGGGTTATTGATTATGACAGTTTCATTCATTAGGAGGGGTGGTCACTCGTCTGTAACAGGGTCAATTCTCGATCCGGGTACAAGTTCAAACACGATGAATATTGCGGGGGTGTGGGGTGTGGAGGGGTGATGAGGGAGGTGGGTCATCAGTGACACCTGGCATCGGGTTGGATTATGATTGCATCATTCATTAGGAGGGGTAATCAATCGCACTTCAGTGCAGGACTGTATTATCTCCTTAAGTAAGACTTGTGATTTGTTTGTTTGCTTCTTTTTCTTACTATTATTGCTTTGGGTATGGAGGAATGAGGGGCAGGGGCGGTAGGAAGGGAAGGAGGGTTGGTTTGGAGAGGAGGAGGGGAGGGAGAGAGGAACCCTTTAGGTGTGTGTATTAGACACCATTAGAGGGGACATTTATGGATTATGATTACTTAGGAAGGATGATCATTCCTCTGTAACAGGGTCAATTCTCGATCCAGGTACAAGTTTAAACATGGTGAATATTGCGGGGTGGGGTGGGAGGGTATGGAAGAGGGTGGTGGTGGGGGTGGGTCAACTGTGACACCTGGCATTGGGTTGGATTATGATTGCCTCATTCCTTAGGAGGGGTGATCACTCATGTGTGTTAGACATCATTAACTAATGATTCTGGTTATGGTCATTGATTGCGTTAATCACTTTCAACGGTCATTAACCTGTTGTGATGCGTAAGGTGAGGCGTTCTGTCCAGTCGCCTGTATTGGAGAGGAGGGGAGGGACACCCTGTTAGATATCATTAGAGTCAGTTAATGATTTCCAGTTCCGATCATTGATTATGATAATCACTTTAATTATGCCTACTTTCTGCTTTGGTGCGCCATGAACGACCGTAAGGTAGTCTGGTGTGCATGCTAAACATCATTAACTATGATTAATGATTCCGGTTACAGTCATTGATTACGTTAAATTTCACTTGCCCGGGTTTCGGTCATGGTTACGTAAATCGATTGCGGTTTCCGGTTTTCATTAACCTACTTCCTGTTTACACCCTCATGTACGTACGTGAGTGGAGACGTTCTGTCCTTAGTCCAACTACTAATATATATATATTATAATATGTATTTTATATATATATAAAATTATATATATATATATATATATATTATATATATATATATATATATAAGTATGTTTATATTATATCTATATCTATCTATCAATATATCTACCAATCTATATTCCTGTATATTTATCTATTCATATATATGTATATTTATAAACACACACACACACACACACACCACACACACACACACACACACACACATATATATATATATATATATATATATATATATATATATATATATATATATATATATATAATATATATATATATATATATGTACATATATATACATACATGTACATATATACGTATAAATACATAAATATGTGTTTATGTCCTTATATATATATATATATATATATATATATATATATATATATATATGGCGTCAGGAAAGTCATCCGGCCATAAAAGATATCTGCCAGAACCAAATCCTCATGGCGACCCCATATTAAAAAGGGATAAAAGCTAAGAAAATAGGCCGCGGTGGCCGAGTGGTTAGAGCATCGGACTCAAGACTATCACGACGGCAATCTTAGTTCGAGGGTTCGAGTCACTGGTTTTTAAAAATCAGTGCACAGACCAATTGCCGCATGAGAGTGCGTGGGTGCATCCATGCACACACGCATCGCCCACGCGCGTATGTGAGTACGCGCGCTGATTTACATAATTTTAGGTAAATCGAACCGATTGGGCAAGGAACTTCACCTCGATAAAAGAGGCCGCGGTAGCCGAGTGCTTAGAGCATCAGAGTCAAGACTGTCACGACGGGAATCTGAGTTCGAGGGTTCGAGTCACCGGCCGGCGCGTTGTGCCCTTGGGCAAGGAACCT
>NW_023656473.1:0-27500 GCF_015228065.2 Penaeus monodon | reverse complement strand
ATAATAATGATAAGGATAAAAATAAAAATTAATGATAAAATAATAATTAATAATGATAATAATTAACCCTAAAATAATAATAATAAAAAAGGAAAAAATAAAATAATAAAAATTTAATTTATTAATTATTATTTTTAATTTTATTTTATTAAAATTTATTTTATTACTATTAAAACTGCTGTTTAATAAAAAAATTTAAAATTTCATAAGAAAAATAACAACAAAACAACAACAAAAAAATTTGGGAAAAACCAAAAAATAAAAAATTTGTTTGTTTAATGATAAAAATGATAACAAAAACAATAATAACTATAAAAATAAAAACTAACTTTTTTATAATATGGATCAAAATGATGGGCATCATGCCCCCCAATAAAAAAAATTTAAAAAAAAATTAAAATGACGATAATGAAAAAATAATAATGATAAAAAATTTAATAAAAAAATAAATAATGGTAATAATAATAAAAAATTTTAAAACCCAATTAATGAAAAAACAATGAAAAATTTGATAACAATAAAAAAATAATAATCGGGGGGGTTTCATTATTGTTAAATTTTTATTAAATTTTTTATCATGATTATTTTTAAAGAAAAGAAAAATACTTATATAAAATTATTGTTTTTAAATTATTAACAATTTCCTTCATTAAATATTATTTTTGTTTTAAATTATTATTATTATTATTATTATTATTATTATTTTTTAATTTTTAAAAGTATCATTTTAATTATTATTAGAATTTTTAAATTATTTTTAAATCACTATTATTCTATTTTTTATCTTTTATTTTTAAATTATTTTTTAATTATTATTATTTTTTAATTATTATCATTATTATTATTGCAATAGACAACAATAATACTAATAATGAAATTTATAATGATAATAATAAAAATGATGATAATAAGAAAACAGTTTTTAGAAATACAATTAACAAAAATAACAAAAACAACTAATAAAAACAATAATAACAATAATAAAAAAACAACAATAACAACAACAACAAAAACAACAAAAAAACAACTAATAATAAAAATTTAAATAAAAATAATAATATATAATAAATAGTAATAAAATAATGATGAATAATAATTTTAAAATAATGAAAAATATTAAAAATAAATTGATAATAAAAATTTATTTTTTTATTCTTAATTTTTGGGTTTTTATTATTATTTTTATTATATTTTTAAATTATTATTATTATTTTTAAATTTTTAAATTTTATTAAATTATTATTATTAAAATGAAAATAATAGAAATAATTAATAATATAATAACAATAGTAATAATAATAAGAATAATAAAAAAATAAAAATTTAACCCTTATTATTACTATTATTATAATGAAAAATGATAAGATTAAAAAAATAATAAAAATAATAATAAATAAAAATTTTAAAAAAATAAATAATAAAAATTTGATAATAATAATAATCCCAAAAAGCTTTAATAATAGCAATTTAATAATGCAAGGACAATAAAATAAGGAAATTAATAATAATAGTAAATTTGATAATGAAAATTTAATAAAAAATCATAATGATAATTTAATAATAATAATAAAAAAATAAAAATAATAATAATAAAAATTTAACAATAATGATAAACATAATAATAATAAAAAGAAGAAGAAAAAAGTAGTAAAATAAGTAAAAAAAATTTACAACAATAATAAAAAAAAATGATAATAAAAATGATAAAAAAATAAATAAAAATTAATAAAATAATAAAAATAAATAATAAAAATAAAAAAAAATGAAATTAATAATAATAAAATTAATACCCCAATAGTAATAATAATTTAGTATAAACAACAAAAATAAAAAATAAAAAAGATAACGTGACAAAGAAAAAGATAATTTTATTAATAATGATAAATGATAGAAATTTAATACTACACTAATAATAAAAAAACAAAATAAAAATTTAAATAAAATAATAATAAAAAAATAATAAAAATTTATTAATAATAAAAATAGTAATATAAATAATAGTTAATAAAAAATTATAATTTTAATAATAATAATAAAAATAATGAAAATAAAAAACTATAAAAAAAACAATGATGGTAATGAAAATTTAATTCTAATAAAAAAAAATAAATGAAAAAATAAAAACAACAAAAAATTTTAATTATAAGAAAAAAAAAAATTTGAACAATAAAAAAATTAAAAATAATAATTAAAATTATAAAAATTTAATTAGTGTATTAAAAAATTTAATAATAATAAGGATAAATAATAATTATAAAAAATAATAAAGGGAGATGATAAAAAATAAAAATAATGAAAACAATAATAATAATAAAAAATAATAAAAAATAATAATTTTTATTATTATTATTATTATTTTTAATTATATTATTATTGTTATTATTCTTTTTAAATTATTTTTAAAGTATTTTATTTTTAAATTATTATCCCCTTATTATTGTAAAATAGTTGAAAGAAAAAAAAAAGAGAAATTTTTAATAATAATAAAAATAAAAATAATTCCTACTCCCTTCAAACTACTAATAGGATAAAAAAATAGAAATAATTTTAAATTATTAGAAATTTAATAATTTAAATGATAATAAAAATAATTGTTTAATAATAATGATAAATAAAAATGATAATAATGATAAATAGAAATAATAATAAAAATAATAATAATAATAAAATTAATATAATAAAAATAATAAATTAAATGAATATTAAAAATTAAATAGGTATAATGATGAAAATAATAAAAAATTTTAAATAAAAATAATGAGCTAATAAAAATTTGATAATAATGATAATGTTTATGATAAAAAGTAATAAAATAATAATAAAAAAATAAAAAATAATGATAATAATAAAAATTTAATAAAATAACCCGGGGACAGTAATGATAATGATAATAAAAAATTAATAATGTTAACAAATATAATAAAAATAATAATCAATAAAAAAATAATAATAAAGGGAAAATAAAAAATAATAATAAAAAAAATAATAAAAATAAAATAAAAAATTTTTAAAATTAATAGTTAATAATAATTAAAAACAATAGTAAATGAAAAAAATAACAGCAACCCAGCAACAAAAATAACAAAGATGATAATGTTTAAAAATTTTTTGTTTTATTAGAATAAAGCAATAATGATAAAAATAATAATAAAAATATTGAAAATAATAAAAATAATAAAAATAATAATAAATAACAATAATAATTATAAAAATTAAAAATAATTTGTAGTAATAAAAGAAATAATAATAAATTTTTTTAAAATTTTATATTATTATTATTTTTAAATTATTTTTTATTATTATTATTATTATTATTTTTTATTATTATATAATTTTTTTATTATTATTATTATTTTTAAATTTTTTAATATTATTATTATTATTATTATGTTTATTTTTAAATTAGTAGTAGTATTAGTAGCATAAAAATTTTTAAAATTTAATAATTTAAATTAATTTTAATTATAATTTAATTTTAAAATTGTAATTAAAATTATTTTTATGAAATTTTTAAATTATTATCTTATTATTATTTATTATTATTAATTATTTTTAAATTATAATTATTTAATTATTTTTTTTTTTTTTTTTTATTATTATTTTATTGTTTGTTTTTTGGTGTTTTTAATTAAAAAATAAAAAATTTAAAATTTGTAAATAATTAATAATAAAAGAAAAATAAAAAATAATAATAATAAAAAAAATAATAGTAATAAAAAAATAATAATAATTAATAAAAAATAATAAATAATAATAATAATGATAAAAATAAATAATAAGATAAAAAAAATAATAATAATGATAATAATGATAATAATAAAAAATAATAAATAAAAATAATAATAATAATGATAATAAATAAATAAGAAATAAAAAAATAAAGGAAAAAATAAAATATGTTTATGACAATTATTATTTTTATTTTATTAAAACTAATTATCATTTTTTTTTTAGCCTTTATTTATTAGTAGTGTAGTATCATTATTATTATTTTTACTATTTTTGTTATTATTTAATTAGTTTTTTTTTTTTTAAAAAATTATTAGTTTTTTTACCCATTATCATTATAACTTTTAAATTTTTTGAAATTTAAATAACGATTATAAAACAATATATTAATTTATGATGATAGAAAAATAAAATAATAATAATAAAAAATAATAATAATAATAATAATAAAAATAAAATAATAATAATAGTTAAAAAAATAATAATAATAAAAAATAATAAAAATTTAAATAATAGTAATAAAAATAATAATAATAGTAAGAAAATAATGAAAATTTAAAAAGAAGAAAAAAAACAAAAAATGGAAATGAAAATAAAATTATAATCAAAAATAATAAAATAATAAATAGTAAAGTAATGGGTTAAAATATTTTTGTATTTATATAATTGTAATAAAAATAATAATAATAAAATAATAAAAAATCATAATAATAATAATAATAAAATAGTAAACACAATTTTAAATAATCAAAATGATAAAAATAATAAAAAATAAAAATGATAAAAAAATAACAATAATAAAAATTTAACAATAAAAATAAAAACTAATAAAAAAATAATAATAATAAATAAAATAATAATAAAATAAAAATTTATTTTTAAAAATGATAAGAATAGTATTATTAGTAAGTATTTAAGTAGTAGTACCCATAACAAAAAACATTAATAATTAAACAAAATAATAAAAAACGATAACATTAACAATAATAAATGAAACAATAACAAAAATTAATGATTTTCATTAACAATAATAAGGTGACAATTACAATAATAACGATGACAATAATAGTAATATGATAGAATGATTGGGGGGTTGATGAATGTTTAATGAGGATGATTATAATGATGATGACGATGATGATGATGTTTATGTGAAAAATGATAAAAATAATTATGTAATGATAATGATAATCCAAATTTCTTTAATAATAAAAATAATAAATAATAATAATGTTTTGAAAATTTAATAATAAAAAATGGGTAATGAAATAATTAATAAAAAAATTAATGATGATTATTAAAGAAAAATTTTAATAATCAAATTGATATGAATGAATTAATAAAAATAAAATAATAATAATAAAAATTTAACAATTTAATAATAAAATAAAAATAATAAAAATTTAAATTATAAATAATATAAAAACAAATTCTTTTTAAAAATTTATAAAAAAATATAGTAAAATAAGTAGACCCAATAAACATAAAACAATAAAAAATGATAAAAAAAACCAATAACACTAATAATGATAACAAAAAACAAAAAATAATGAAAAAACAATAAAAATTTAAAAATGATAACAAAAAACAAAATAAAGATAAAAATAACAATTAATGATAACAATAACAATAATAATCCCAAATAAAAAATTAAAAATTTATGACAATTACAATAACAATGATAACCATAACAATAAAAAATGATGACAATAAAAAGTAATGATAATGTTTGATGATGTATAAAATGATAATGAGATGAATGATGATGATGAGATGATGAGGGATGATGATGATGATGAATGGGTGATGGGGGGATGATAACAACATTAAAAATAATGATATTAAACCCAAAAACTTTCATTTTTATTTCCCTCGGCGTTTTTTAAAGTTTTTAAAATTACACCCTCGTCGGGCCCAAGAGCCATATCTTGATTCTCACCACTGGTTTGGATGATAAAGGGAAAAATAGGCGACTCACCGGGGCCGGGGTTTAAACGTTGTTTTCCGCAGCCGGAAAGTAAACCCCAGATGTGTTCCCCTTTAACACGCCCCTTTCCGAAAAAACGAAAGATCAGAGGGCCCAGAAAAAATTTTTGAGATGGCCCGTTATCGGGAAGAGGATGTGCCCCCATGTCCCCGGGTTTAAATTGATTGCGGGGCGTTTGTGTGTGTGTGTGTGGGGGTCCCTTTTTTGGGTTTTTTTTTATATCCCCCATGGGGGTTACTGTGTTCGTCCCGTGTGTGTTTGGGGTTTTTGTGCGGTTTTGTGACTCTGAATACCTCAAAGGGCGGGAAAATTTTTAAAATGTGCGAATGTTTTCTGTGTTATGCAAATATTTTAAATTTAAATTTTCCCCCCAAAAGGCATGTTTAAATTAAAAAGTGGGGTCCGTATAATATGAAAATTTCCCTACATTTTAAAATTAAAACAGAATCCATTAAAATTGTAAAAAGCAAAACTAGAGAAGTTTAAAGATTTAAACTTTTCCCTCCCCCCAAAAAGTAATAAAAACGTTACACAAAGGCATCATTAAATTTTGGTTCAGACTCTTAGACTCCATAATTAAATGCAAGGGGGGGAAAAATAAACACTTGCAGCGAATTAAAAAATTTTTGACCCCACAGACAAAATTTACCCAAAAGAGTTCGAAGTTCAAACAAAAATTCAAGCACCAATCAAGGTTCAAAAGTGGGCCCTGCGAGCAGCTCCCTCTGGACTTTTGTTTTTTTAAAGGCCAACGTCCTTTTTGTGAACTTTAATGAGCCCCTTTTCACATTATTGGGGAATTTGCGGGAATTCCTTTGGCCCTGTCACACACACAAAGTAGGGTGGAGGGAATTGACCCAAAATGTCCTTTTGAAATGTTTTTCCAAAATCCATTAACCCCAAATGTTTATTACTAATAAGCTTTTGCCCTTATACAGTAAAAGTTTTTGTAAAAAATTTTTAAATGTTTTATCTAAGGGTTTATCGGGGCCCGAGCTAAAGATAACATTTTATACCATTTCCCAATTGCTCCTTTTTTGAGGAAAACCTTAATTTTTTAACCCTTGTTGTTAGATTGAGAAAAATATTGTAATATTAAAAAAAACAAACCCCCCGTTTTTTTAATGTCTCATTTTAAAGCTGCCCGTGAAAAATTTCCCAAAAATTTCCAAAAACCCGGGGCCCATGCTTCTTTTAAAAAATACTAATTTTCCCCAATGCAAAATACGGGAAACCCAAATGCTTTAAACCCTCCCATAGAAAATGAAAGCCCACGCCCCCCAAACGATGAACCGGTTTTAAGGTGGGGAATACATACATATAAAATATAAAAATATTTTAAAATTTAATATATATAAAAAATAAAATATTTTAAAATATATAAAAAAATATTTTAATATAATTATTATTAATATACTTAAAAAAAACAAAAATTATATAAAAAAAATATGAATTATATAGATAAATAAATAAATAAAAATATATTTTTATATCAAAAATAACCCTTATATAAAAAAGGGCATCAAAATTTTATATATAAAATAAAAATTATTCTATCTATATAATTAAAATATATAGGGATCTATATATACTAAATATATATAACCTATTATATTAATATATATATTAAAAAAAAATTTATTATTTTTTAAATATATAAAAACTCACACACACACCCCCAAAACACACACGCGCCCCCGCATATTGGTATTTTATATATAATAAAATAATATAAAAATTTTTAAAATAAAATTAAGTATATTTTTATATATAATAAAATATATAATATATTAATAATATACATATATTTTATATATAAAAATATATATATAAAAATAAAATATATAAAATATATAAAAATATAATAATATATATATAATATTTTTAATATTATATATACGTATGTGTGTTTTTTATAGAAATTCATATTAAACTTATAAAATTTATATATAAATTTTATATTATATAATTATAGTTTTAATATATACTTTTAATATAATATATAATATATATATATATTTTCTTAAAAATTTTATATTATAAAATTAATAATATTAAAAAAAATATATTTAAAATATTAAAATAAAATATATTATAAAATATTTTATATATAATATTTTTTATCTTTTGGTTATATAGAAAATATATATATTTTTAATAAAATATTATATATAAAATTATATAAAATTATATTTTTATATATATATATATATATATAATAATATGTGTGTTTGTGGTGTGGTGTGTGATGTGGGGGATTGTGTGTGTATCCCTTAAAATATTTTTTACAAACCCCATAAACAAATTAAATGGTATACATGTACACACACCCACAGCACACCCCACACAAACACAAAACACACCACAAAAACACACACCACACCCACACAAAAACACACACAAACCCACACACACACACACGCCCCCCACATCCCACAAAAAAACCCCATACATAAAAAAATCCCGCCCACCACCATAACGATTGTAAAAGGAAAGGACTGTGGGGAAAAACCATACATATATATATAGTTTTTTTACTATATATATAAAATTATAATAAATAAAAATATTTTTATAAATAAAATACCCTAATAATTAAAATTTAAATATAGTAGTATAAAATTCTATAATATAAATATAAAATTTTTAGATTTATTTTAAAATAAAATTTTTTTATATATAAAAATGATAAAATATATATCCCCTTTAAATCCTAATATATACATATAATACTATTAAAATTTTTTAAATTTAATTATAATAATTTATATTATATATATAGTATATAAAATATATATTCCTTATATTATTTATCCGAAAAATACCCTTTTTTATTACCCTCTTAAAAATATAACCCCTTAATATATTTATAAAAACTTTTATTAAAAAACCTATATATTTACTATTTTATATTTTTTAAATTTTATATTTTCATATTATTTATATAATATATAATATTCATATATATAAATAGATTATAGTAATAAAATTTTTATATAAAATTTTATATAAAAATATAACCAACACACACACACCCCCCCACACCGGGCGCGGCATATGTGTATATTTATAAAATTATATATATATATTATAATAATTAAAATATTTTATATACTATATATTTTATATATAAAAAATAAAAATATGTATATCTATATACAATTAATAAAATTTATAAAGTGGGGTTTTAAATTAAATAAAAAATTTTATTAAATTATATAATATCATTAGATTATATTTATAAAATGAATTAATTTACGTTTTGGGTGTTTTTTATAGAAATTCAAAATTCACTTATATATAGTATATCCTTTATAATAAATATATAGATATCCAATAAAATTAATTATATATTAATAACTATTTTAATATAAAAATTTTATATATTAGATAAAATATTTTAAAATCTAAATATATATTATAAGTTTATAATATATTAATAAAAATTATATATATATAAAAAGTTATTTTATATATAATGTTTTTATTTTTGTTTTATATATATATATAATATATAATAATTATAAAAATATACGTAAAATATTATTATGTTTATATAAAATTATACGTTTGTGTGTGTGGGGTTTTTTGTGTGTGATTGTGTGTGTTTTTTCCCTTATATATTTCTACTTTATATATAAAAAATTTTTGCAACCCAAAAAACATGAACAACACACACACACACCCAAAAACACACCACACACACACCCCCCCCTTTTTCCCCCCAGCCCCCCCAAACCCCCCAACACACACACACACCCCACCCCCCCCGCCATAAATACACACACACAACAAAATTTTATTTTATATTGACTGGCATGTTTTTAGAGAAAAAAAACAACCCGTCCATGAAAAGGGATAAATTCTTAGACAAAATATTTCACAAATTGAATAATATGTTGTATAATTCAAAAATATTCAAACATAAAATACAAGTTACAAATTCAACAGTAAAACAATAGATGGATAAAGGCACACAAAAAATTAAAGGCCCAGTTTTAAAAGTATAAAATTATGTCACACATTTTAAACACTTAAGGTAATTTTTACCCACATAGAAGGGTAAGTTTACTGTTGGTGCAAGGACCCTGTCCGATATCTACGTACAATTCAGCTTATATTAAAAAAAGGGAAAAGGGGGGGCCCGGGGGGGGGGGAAAAGGGGGGGAAAAAAAAGGGGGGGGCCCGGTCAAGTTTTAAAAACTTTGTATATAAAAATGATTTTTCCCCGTGAAAAAAGGGAAACGGGGCCAAAATTTTTTGGGTCAAAACCTCGAGCCCCAGCACTACAGCCCCCCCAGATTTTCATGATAAGTTTGGGGCGTTGCTCAAAGTCGTATCTCTGCCCGGAAGAAGAATAGCTACTACTAGAAGGGAAATGTCCGACGCCAGCCATCGACGTGGGAAAAGGAGCCGCCCAACCCCCAGTCACGTGATGAAATCCGGTGTTTACAGTGAGACGCCCTACCCGGAAGCCGGGGAAGAAAACCGGGGAGGGGGAAGCTTGGATACCCCACCTTTAGCTGGCCGCCAAATAACCCCTTTGTTTTGCCGGAGGGCCATGGGGGGGGAAAACGAGTTGGGACAAAGTTTTTGCCTGGACCCATTTTCCCCAGAGCATAATGTTGGGGCAAAAACTTAAAAGGGCCAAAGTTTGAGGGCCAAATTTCCCAGGGATGTTATGACGTTCCTTTTTTTAAAGGCTTTTCCCGGGGAAAATGACTCCAAGCAGCAAAGGTTTATACCCCAAAGGGGGGCCCAAGATTACCCTTTCCCGAAAGTGGGAGGACGTGGAGGCTCTTTCAGGAGAACATTTACTCCCGCGGTTCCCCCCACTTAGTTACGGCATCAGCTGCTTTTGTTGGAATTTGAAAACCACCAGTCGGGAGGCCCCAAAAGTATAGGCTTTTAAAGTCCCAACCCATTCGGGTTATGGGCCTCAACCCCCCCAACATCATTACACCACCCTATTGAACTAGGTTTGGGGGCATCCCCAGTGAAACATGCTGGGGAAAAGGGTACCCCACCCTTTGGATTTTTATAGGATGGTCCCTCTACAGATGGGCCCCCGACACCCTTAAATTTTAGCAAACAGGTTGGGCCCACAGGGCAAAAATGGAACCTCGACAAAGCGAGTCATCCCCCCTTGCCCCGGGCCATAAAACGGGAAACTAATGGGAGGTTTTCCAATCTTTTGGTAAGCACAAAAGGGACCCCCCCCGGAAAAAACGAGACCCAACCCCGATCGGGGGCCCCGTCATTTTCGGGCCTTTTGTTTGGGGAGGGGGGAGGAGGGATCGTTGGGGCCAAAAAGTGAACATTTTTTTTTTATTTTTGAGGGGGGCGGGGAAAAGTGAATAACACTCATAGGACTATAAAAAAACCCTATTGTTTAATGAAAAGCCCTAAAAAAAAAAAAAATTAAAAAAAAATTTATTTGGGCATTTAAATTCTATATAAAACCCTTTTCCCCGGTATTCTTTGGGTAATTTAATATATTATTATATTTAATTTTATTTTATAAAAAATTATTTTTATTTATATATAATAATTTTTAAAATATAATATATATATTTGTTTGATATTTAATCTTTATGTGCGGGTTGGTAGTTTACTACCTTTGTTTCCCCGTACAGTTTTATGGAAAAAAGAGTGATTTCCCGTGGTTATTGGAGATCCTTCGTTTGTTTAAATAAAAAAATTTATATGTTTAGAAGCAAAACATCTGCTCTTGAACCTTTTACCTTTTTAAACCCAGTTTAAAGTTTCCCGGTATTAAAACTGGACAGTATTTAAAGATGAAAATAAAGATCGTTTTATTAACCAGGTCGGTGTGGGGTTTTGGGGGGGGAGGGGGGCTTTTTAAAGTTTGGGAAAAGATTATATGATATATATTATTTTATATTATATTTTTTAATAAAAATTAAAATATTTAAAATTTTCTAAATATTATATAAATATATACCAAAACCCCACATATATACTACACAAGAAAAGCAAAACCCCACACAACACACACACAACCCCACACACACACCCCCAAAATTTTGCAATAAAAGATAATATATAAAAAAACGTTTAAAAGAAAATTTTTTCCTTTTATTTTAAAAATTTAGGAGCCTATTTTTACTAAAAAGGAAAAAAGGTTAAAATTTTATTTTAATAAAAAAACTTTAAAACCCTATAAAAAATTTTTCTTTTTTGGTTTTGGGATTCCAACTTTTATATAAAATTTTTTATTTTGTTAAATAAACTAAAACTTATATAGTAAAAATTTTATAAAATTATTTTATAATATATACTATTATTTAATACCATAAAAACATACATAAATATAAACACTAAAAATTTTTAAATTTTTGAAAATCCCACAAAACATTAAAATGGAAAAAAAGCAAACCCCCCACCAAATAATTATAAGGGGGGGCCATTTCTATTTACGGGATTTTTGTAGGGGGGAATTAAATTTTTTTTAAAAATTTAAATTTCTAATTAAAACAAAAAATTTTATTTAATAATGGGGGGGAAATAAAAATTAATTTTATTTTTTTATTTTAACAAAACTATAAGTATACCCAATAATTTTAAATACAACCCCCTTTAAAGCCCCCCACAAATTTCCAACCCGGGGTTCCCCCCAAAATTTTGGTTTTTCAAAAGAAAATTTTTAAAAAGGGGGAAAAAACGCCTTTTTTCCCCATGGGTTTTGGGGAACAAAAATAATATAACCTAAAAAAAATTTTATTTTGGGGACCCCGGGCCCCTTTTAACCCCAACGGGGCCCTTTGGCGCCTTTCCAAACCCTTTCCCCAATATTTTGACCCCCCACCCCCTTTGGGGCCCGACGGTTGGGGAGGGGGACCCCCGTTTGGGGGGCAAAGGGGCCCCCCGGGCATTTTTAATTGATTTTGTTACGGGAAACAACGCCCCGGGGTGTTCCCAGGGGGGGGGCTGGTTTAAAGGAAAAATAGTTTTCCTTTGTGATTCCCCCAAAATTTGAACCAAAAAGAAAAGGAGCCCTTTTTAAATTCCCTTAAAACCGAACATTTTAAAAATGGGTCTTGTGGGTCCCCCTACCCGGTTAATTTTGATACCCCCCAAAACCCCTTCTTCCCAAGGGGGGGGGGGGCCCTCAGGGGACCTTTCTGTGGCTTTTCGCCCTGAACCAAACAAGAAACCCTAAAACCATTTTAAAAAATTTCCCAAAACCAATGCGGGGTTCCCGGAAAAAATTCATGTTTGTTTTGAAGGTGAACGCAGGCCTTATCAATCAGAAAGACCCGAGTTTTTGGGTAAAAAAAATTGGGTTTAAACCCTTTTTAAAGGGGGGCAATAGAATTTGGGGCTTGCCCCTTTCGGCGATTTCTTTTTCCCAAAACTACTTCATTTAAATTGAACTTTCCTTTTGGCCCCAAAGGGGGAACCGTTAGGGAGTACCCTTTCACCGGATTTGAGGCAATTGGGGGTTTTAAATTTTTGGGGGCCTAAAACCGCCCCTTCGTGGTACTTTTCCCCCCAAAGGTTCCCAAAGGAGGAGGGGGGTGCAAATGAAAACGGGATTTTTGACCCTTTGCTTTTAATAAAAATCCCAGTTTTTTAAAAATTTGCAACCGGGTCGGTTTATAAACCCCGGGAAATTGCAAGAAAAGGTCCCCTTATGTCCCCCAAAGGGGGGGCCAGATGCCATTTTACGAAATCCCCCGAAAACGGAACCCCCATCAAGAGGGAAATAAATTTCAAAATTTTTGGCAGAACGGGTTGCTTGAAAGGCCCAAATAAAAATCAATCCCCCTTTTTAAGGTAAAAATTTCCAAAGGTTAAAAAGTTTTAAAATTTTCCCCCAAACAAAATTGCGGCGGGGAAAAGCACATTGAAGGAAAACCTAGGGGTTTTACAAAATTTAAAACCCCATTAAAGTTAAAAAAAATAATAGGGCCCCCAAGAGGAAAATTTTAAGGTTTAAACAAACAAACCCCTAAAAATTCCCTTAAGGCTGAAGCGCCCAAACCATGGGGCTTTTATGCAAAAAGTGGAATGTCCTTTTTTCCCCTTTTTTTTGCCATTTCTTTTCTTGGTTGCAACGGTTGCGGGGTTTAAGGATTAAAGAAAGGGCTATGCCCCAAAAAAAGACTTTAAAAACCCAAAAATTAAAGTATAATAATGATAAAATCAATAAATTTGTTTCCCATAAATTTTCCAACCCCATAACAATCAATGGTAGGAAAATACTAAATCAACGTGGAGCCCTTTTTTCCCCCCCGGCCCGGTACCCTGGGAGGACCCGGGGCTGGGTTTTGCTTTTGGGCCGGGTTTTTGGGGGAAAAAAGAAAAAATTTTTAAAATTTTAATTTGCACCCCTCCGCTCCCCTATGTTGAAAGGCAGGAATTTTTTCTCCAAACCCCCTTTCCAGAAAATAGCCCCCGGGGAAAGCGGGGGAAAAAGAAAATTGCTTCCCCTAAAAAAAAAAATTTAAAAACTTTGGAAAAAGGACTTCCAACCCCAAAAAACAATCTTATTGGGGGAGGTTTTATACCTGGAATTCAGCCCGGAAATCCCCTTTTAAATTATTTAGGACCCTTCCGGTTCCCATGGCTCCCGATTTTAAAATTCCCGAAAAAACCAGCCACCCCAAAAATTTTCCAGTCTTTTGCCGGAGGTCGGGGGAAAGGTTTGGGGCCTAAACCACCCCAAAAGGGCCCCGGGAAGCGAAGGGGAAGGGTGGAGGGGGAATTCCCGCTTTAAAAAAAATACGCAAACCCCCTTTTAAAACCCAAAAAGTCAAATTTGTTCCACTTTTTTTGGCATGCAGTTAAAGGTTAAAAAATTAAAGAATTTTAAGTTCCTTGGGGGACCCCCCATTTTTTCCCATTTTCCCCGCCCTTAAAAAAGCCTTTGACACTTGTAAAGGGGGAAGTTAAAAAAGCAAAATCAGGGGGGTTTGGGTGGACACCCCAATAAAATTTAAAAGAAAAAAAACTTTTTAAAATAAAAAATATTATTTTAATTTGCGTTTTTCCCTTAAAAAAAACTTTTGGAAAAATTTTTGGCCCAATTTCCCAGGGAAAAGTTCCTCATTCGGGGGGCCCGAGCTGGGGCTTTTATCCATCCCGAAAACCTTTCGAGGGGCCATTCAAAAAATTTAAAGTCAATTTTAAAAATTAAACTTTCCACGGGGGTAACTTTAAAATTCCCCTAAAAAATTTCCCTTTCCCAATTTGGTATTTTTCCGGCCCAGCCTTATAAAGCCTGAGAAACCCACCCCAAACCCCTGGAATTTTCAAAATGGGGATGATCCCCTTAAATCTTTTGAGGATGATGATTAATTCTAAATTTTTCCCCCAAGGGTTTTAAAAGAGCCCAGACCCGTGAAGCCCATGGGCCCCTTTCCCCAACCCCCTGAGATTAAAGGAGGGGGTAACCCAGATTTTGGTTTTTTCCGAGTTTGGGCTTGAATTTGGTTACAAGGGGAAAAATTTTAAAGGAAAATTTTAACATTTTTAAATTCGGGCAGTAATTTTCCCATTTTAAAAGGGGAGGGGGGTTCCCGGGGACCCCAAAACTTCTAAACCCCAACCCGTGAAAAGTTTTTTTATCGGGGGGGCCCCTTTGGGAAAAATTTTTTGATTTCAATTTTTAAATTAAAAAAAGTAGTCAGACAGGTGGGGTATGGAAAAACCCAGAAATTTCTGCCTTTGGAAAAAGGGGAAGCCTTCCGGGGATTCCCAAAAAATTTTTATAAAAATTTTCGCCTTATTTTCGAAAAAAAAAATTTTCTTGGGACTTTTTGCCAGGCAAAAGGGCCCTCCCAAAAAAATTTTTTTGGTTTGTCCTTCCAAAAACTTTTTTTTTTTAAATTAAAACATTCTCCCAGCTTTTCCTCCCAAATTTAAACCCACTGTTTCCCTGGAATTTTGCTTATGGGACTCCAAAAAAATCCCTTTCACCAAAATGGATTTTTTGAAAGGGATAATGACAAAACCCGGGGGCCCCCTTTCCCGGGGGGTTTTAATTTTCTCATTAGGATGTTGGGGGAATTTTGGGCACTGGGAAGGATTACCCCGAAAGCACCCGAGGTAATCTAACCCCCAAATAAATTTTTAAAAAAATTTTTCCCTTGAAAAGTTTTTAAAGGGTATTTATTCCTAGGGGAACCCCTCATTGGAAAAGACCCCCCAAGGCCATTAAAAAATTTAAATTTTGGTCAAAAAGATTTTAATTTTAAATGCCTTTTCGGTTTAAAATAAAGGGGAAAACCCTTAAATTTATTAAAGAAACCTTTTTGCAAAAATGGGATGTTTTAAAATTTTTTTTTTTTTTTAATTTTTTGGTTTTTTTTATAAAGCCCTGTTAAAGGCCCAAAGTAGATTATGGGTCAATCGTGTAGGGTTTGGGGCATTGAAAAAAATTTTGAAAGGTTGGAGGGCTTTTTCCCCCAGAAGGGCCTGTTTTTCCCGTGTGGGCCCTTGGACCCCTGAAGGGCACACGGATCGAGGGTCTTGAGGGGGTTGAGTGGGGGTTTACCTCCCCCCCAAACCAGGAACGGGGGCATTTTAGCCCCCAAGCTATGCCCCCCCAAAGGGGGGGCTTGGGGAAAAACCTGACACCCTAATTCCAATAGTGGCCCCTTTTTGGCCCGGTTTGTCGAAAATCCACGACCTCTTCGAAAAAGCGGTTATAGATCCCCCTTTACCTTTCGATACCCCTGGTTCAGTCAAATATACGCCAGGGAAAACCTAACCCCAAATTTTTTCCCTTGTTGGGGCTTTTTTAAATGGTGCAGCCTTTTAGCAAATTTTCCCAAATGGGGCCCAATTTGGGGGAAAAACCCGGGCCAGCCCCAAGAAACCCCTAACCCCTTCGGATTTTTTTTGGGATTTCATTTCTGTTATGGCATGTATTTACTTCTGGATCAGGAAAAATCCCTCTTAGGGACACCTCAAACCCCCAGAAATTTGAACTTCCCAACACCAATAAAAAAATTTTATTTGGGGTTTAAGGCTAGCCCTCCCTTTGGTGTAAGAGATAACATCTCTTCAATGATGGCTCAAATGTTCTACTGGGGAATTCGGGCTAAAGATGATTTACATTATCAAGGAAATGCAGCTGTGTGGAAAACACCGAAGGACCGAGTAGGAAAGGGTCACCCACCCAAAGGACCAGATCCCAGGTAAGTCACCCACCAAAAAGGGGCCCCAGACCCCAATAATTTCGGAAATTTTGACCCTAAATGTGTCTAAATATAGTTTAAAATTCCCCATGGGCATTGTTTTAAACAGCCATGTCTGAAAAAAGTGGGCATGATAAATGATTTCCCAAGCTGAAAAATTTTTGGAATCTTTTAGCCCAGCCCACAGTTTCTCCTTTAATTCTAAAGGGTTTTATCATCGGGATAAAAAATTTTTTTGTTTTGGAGGATGAATTTTTTGGCGAAACACTTTTTTCTTTTAAATTAAGGCCTTACCAGGATTTGGCATGTGCAGGGGCCAACCCGTTAAGGTACCGGCGGGAAAAAAGTTTTCCAGATTTGGGCTTATTTTTAACCGTGGCATATACTCAACCCTTTTTGGGGGCCATATCAGGTTTTTTTTAAAATTTTTTGGATTTTGGCTTTTTTTAAAAATGGTTTGCCTAAAATTTCGGCAATCAGTAAAGGTAACTGGTAACTTGACCCTATCAATAAAAAAAAAATTTAACAAAGTGGATACTTTCTATGTAAAAAAAAAAGGTATGGGTTTATCATCTTAAGATATCCATCCCAATAAGCATATCACCAGGACACTTAAAATTACCGTCAACTTTTGAATATTCTGTGACAAATGACTTTTCATCTGAAAGCATATTCGAACATAAACTCCCCTTTCTATGGTCTAGTTTTATTTTCCGGAACCCCCAAAAAACCCTTACTTTTGGGGTTGGTGTGGTTTCACGGGAATTTTGCTTCTTTACACCCAATTTTTAAAGTAAGTTGCCCCCTTTTTTGTATAAATTAAACACCCAATTTTTCCAAAAACCTTTCACCCGTTAAATAAACCCATGGGCCTCCCCTGATTGCCAAATTTTTTGGGCTTTTTTCCTGATGAGCCCTTTGATCTGGGGCATTGTCATTTTCATTTTGTCGGGCCTGTTTCCTCAAAAAGGGACAATGCTGGGGTTTTTTTTTTTTTTTTTTTTTTTTTTGGGGTGGTTTTTTCGAAGGGCACCTTTCCCCAAAAACAAAACATTTTTTTTTGGCCCTTTCGGGGTAGTCACGAGTTCCTATGGGGCCTTTGTTGATGAAGGGAAATCCCCCAATATTCCTGATCACCAAGTTTGCAAAAGGTCATTACTTTTTCGGGGTTTAGGGGGACCTTAAAACTGTCCCTGTTTTTTTAGACCCATCCCCTTTCCCCCACAAAGCCTCTGACGTATACCCCAAATCCATTTGGGAAATGGCTGCAACTCTCCTGCAACCCAAAATGGAAATAAATTCGGGGGGAAAAGCTTTTCTGGCGATCTCCCCCTTTCCCAAGGCAGCCCTTCTAACAAAAAAGAACAGCACTTTCTTTTCTGGGGCAAAAAAGTCCTGTGGACTTTGTGATTCCCAAGACTTTTACTTGATGGGCTTTTTCCCTTAAATTTTTCCCGAGGTGTGGTTTGCCTCCCAAAAAAATTTTTGGCGTAATCGGGGGCCCAAATAATACCCCTTTTTTTTGAAATCACGGGAATACGGCTCAAGTGGTCCCTGTTTGGGGCTCGGGATCAAATAAATGGGGGGCCCCCCACCCTTTGTTTCGATTTGGGCCCCTGGGGCCTGAACTCCCTGTATGAGTGCTTTTTGGAAATTTCCCTTCCCCCTTGGGTTTCATGGAAATCTTTTGCCCTTTTTGGCCAGTTTGGCAGGTGCCCCAAAATGCTTGGAGCGGGGTCTCGGTCATGTCCCCTTGGATTTACAATTTCCAAAAAGAGTTTTGCACTTTCCCACGTCATTTGATTTTCCCGGGATAGCCGAGTTCCGGAACGCAATTCCCCCCATTTGTTTTTATTTAGTTCCCAAACATAGCTTGCAACGTCCGCTTTGGCAGTTGAGCGGGCCCTTTTGATTTTCGTCCCTTTTTTTAAATCAACTTTTCCCCTAATTTTAGTCAAGCCCACCTATCGAGGGGGCCGGGGGCAAATGCTAAAGTGTTTAAAATAAAAACAATACAAAAATTCAGACTTTGCGGGCACAGGTTAAAGGGCCCCTTTAATATCAGGCAATTTTTTTTTCTGATCATTTTTAAAAAAGTATCATGTATAACCCAAAAATAAATTTAAAAAGGACACTGCATAAATTTAAACCCATACTTTTAAAAACATAACACAGGTCGAAAGCTCTAAAAATTTATACTATCGTTTAAAATAGCCAGTCCCACAAAAAAATGATAAATGATAACCAAAAGTTATGATATTTTCTTTACCAAAAAAAACCAAAAAACCAGATAAAACCCAGTACTTAAATAGTTTTTTTTCCCAAAGGAAAAGCTGAACCCAAAAAAAAAACGAAAAGGTCAGAAAATTAAACATCTCTGGAACCCCTTATCCCCTGCAATAAAAATCCAACACGCTGCCCCCAATTTAATGAGATTCAGCTGATTAAAAAAAAGATCTTTGTCCTGAAGTAGTGGGCAGGATGGGAGGTTTCCATTTTAAAAAACTTAACGGGGGCAATTTTTATTTCGATAAAATTGAACAAAAGGGGCCCTTTAAAATTTTGTGGTAAAAGCCTTAAAAACATTTTTTTTTCCCCAAAAACCAAAAACAAATTAAACATGAAAAGACTAATATCCCCCCAAAAAAAAAAAAAAAAAAACAGAAAAAAAGTAAAGAAAAATTCACATTAAATATAATCGGGTAAATCCCCTTTAAAACTAAAAAAAATGAACTTAAAGGGGGAAAAAAAAAAAAACACTACAAAAAATAAAACCAAGCAAAAAACCCAATTAAAATGGAAACTTAAAAAAATAAATAACATAAAAAGACAAAAAAAAGGCCTTGAAAGCAAATGAAAATTCCCAAACCAAAAAAAAACTACGACCGGTTCAACCCCCCCCAAAGGGCTCAAAAAAATTTAAAAAAATTTTTAAAAAAAATTTTTTAAATCCCAATGTCGAAACCAGGAGAAACAGTAAAAAAAGTATTTGGGGTGGGTTACCTTGATGAAAATTTAAAAAACTTTTCTTTAGGGCCCAAAAACGTGCCCCCAAATTTCAAAAAAAGGGAAAGGATATAGGACAGAAAAGAGTAAAGGGAACTGCCCCTTCTTTTATAAATATAATGCCCCCAAAAAAAAGGGGGCATAGCCCCCCTGGCCCCCCGGGGTAATTGTCTATGCTTACGTATAGCAAAAACCACGGGGTTTTCCCTGCCCCCCTTAAAAAAAAAAAACACAAAACCTTTATATGGAAAACCCCCCCCCCCCGAACGTTTTTTTCGTTTTCGTTTTAATGGTCAAAATTTGTTTGGTTTCTTTTCATTTTTTCAGCATTTGGGGGGGGCACTGGATGGGTCCAAGGGTTTTCCCCCCAGTATTTTTCCCCCCCCCAAAAGAGCTTTAAAAATTACCCCGGAAATCGATGCAGCAGGGAAATGCAACATTTTTCACCGGCTTTTCCAAAAAAGGGTAATGGCCCCTGCTGGCCTGTCCCGGGGGCCAAAACCCCTAGGTGCACAAGGTTTTAGTCAGAATAGGTAAAATACTTGTCAAAACACGTAAATGAAGAACAAAAAAGGGAAAAGAACGCATTACATACAGGGAATTAAAAGAAAAGGGACACTAATAATTAAAAAATTTTAAAAAAAAAAAAAATTCGTTTCCCCCACCCCCCGGGGGGGGAAAAAAAGGGGCCCAATACAAGGACTATTTAAAGTAATGAGTTCTTCGTGCACATTTTTTTTGATTTGCGGGGTAAAACATGGGGGACTTAGAAAATGAAGAGGGCAATCTTCACTTTGGTCTGTCCTATTTTCCCCCCAAATTTTCCCAAATTTAAACACTTTTTTCCCCTACATGAAAAGTTTCCCACACAGTAAAATAAGGAAATCTTATATGGGAAATTTTAACCTGCGGGAACCCAATTTAGCCGGGTTTTCAGGCTGAAAAAATCATTTTACAATTTTTCACAAAAAAATTGGAAGCCCCAAAAATTTCAAATACCGCCTTTCCGGGTTGTCAAAGACTTTAAAACCCCGTTCACAGCTCCCGAGGTGATATAAAATATTGGGGTGAATTATCGAAACAATGTTACTTTTTGACTGCTTTAAATTTGTTTTTTAAAAACTTTAAGGATTCTTCAGCACGTAGTTTTTTTATGTGCCCCGAGTTCGTAATAATGACCCAAAACTCGAGGAATTTTTCTTTCCGTTAGTTTTTGTCGGGAAGCTGGGGAAAACGGGTTGGGTTTAAAAATGACAATCCCCTTTTGCCACTGTAAAGACTTGGGGCCATTTTGATTGTTCAGAATTACCATTTGATTGAAAAAAAAAATTTTTTTAACTCTTTTTCCATTTATTTGGTAAACCCCTTACATATACAATAAACAAAACAGTCTTTTATATATGTCTCACCACTTAGAGCCCTCCCAAACAATGATAAAAATTTTTTGGGCAGGTTTTTTTCATGCTGAAAAAGCCGAGTAGGCCTATGAAAAAAAGAAAAGGGCCCGATATGCGAACTTAGCCTCCCCCCGGGTTTTTAAGGGGCCATGGGGGGGAACCCCGGCCTGTGTCAACTAATCCCGGACTCGTCAGTGGGGGCCACCCCTGGGTACTGACTGGGCAGAAACCTATTTCCTTTAAACCCCCCGTGGTGCCCAGCCACGGGCCAGAAACCCTTTCGGGGGGGGCCAATTTCCCTGGGATGAGGGGCCCGACAGGGGCCACTGTTACTAGCCCGGGAGGGGGCCCCCTTAAGTACAGTTGTAAAAAAAAAAAAAAAAAAAAAAAAAAAAAAAAAAAAAAATTATTTTTCCCAGAAACAACTGTGGGGGGTCACACTCTTGTACTTTCCTGCAACCACCTCGTTTGTAAACAAAAGCGTACATAGTATTTTTATGAAGGGGCAAAAACCCCCCCTTGTTTGAAACAAACGGGGGGGAGTGGTAGAATTTTTTAAAAAAACCCAATAAGCTGTTTTAACATCTTTTTTTTAAAAAAAAAAACAAAATAAAACATTTGTTTTTTTTTTCCTTTTTTTTTCTTTTATAAAGGGGTTAAAAACATGCAGTATTAAATATCCCCGGCCCTTTGTAGGGGAATTTTTTTCAAATGCATATTTGGAATTTTTTATCAAAATGGCAAACGTCTATGGAGGTTAAGGGGGGCAACCCCCTTTATTTGAAGCCCTAAAATTAACATGTTTATTTGCAAAATTCTTGAATATAAAAGACGCCCTCATACTTCAAACATCAAATGTATGTTCTATTTTCGCTGAAAAGTTAAGGCAGTGTTTTTTTTTTTTTTTTTTTTTATTTTTTTTTTTTTCTTTTTTCCATTAGAATTTTACACAAACCCCAAAAACGGGGCTTTTTGGGAAATTGGAGAATAAAAAGATGCTTTAAAAAATTGTCGTGTGCAGGGCATATGGTGGCGCTGCCCCCGCTTTGGGTGTGTGAGCCTGTTTTCCCCCTTTATGCGTGTGTCCCCACAATTATATATTTTGGGTTGAGTTTACAAAAAAATATGTTTGTTTCCCTTTTTGTTCATCACGAATACACTTATCTTGTGCTAAATTCTGATAATGGTTTTCGCTCTCAATATTCCTAAAGCCATGGCGTATCTATGGAGACGCAACAAATTCGAACAGCTGAGCAAGTAAATTCACGTTAGCTTGTTTCAACTCGAGCAACTACAAGTTAGGTGGTTTGAAGGAAGGGAAATAATCTTACTTTCATTAAGGATGGTCTATGATATCTAATATCTTAATTTTTTCACATTTATCCTGAGGGAGTGGGTATATGTTGCTCTATACTTTTGTTAGGTCATACCTCTCCACCATCCTTCGCCACTCACATGATCTTGCGCTTTTCTTTCCACTTGTACATCCACAGCCCGCAAATATCTTTGATGTTGTCGCTCAGTCTTGTCTTTGGTTTGCCTCTTCCTCTGTTTCCTATCACCATCCCTGTCAGCAAGTTTTTCTCAATACTTTTACTTCTCATCACATGACCAATAAACTTTAGTTTCCTTTTGTTCAAGATGTCAAACAGCCGGTCTTACAATTTATTTTTCTCAGCACTTCATCATTCGTTTTTTTCTGTCCAGTTAATACGTTAGTACTCATCTGTAAACACCACATTTCAACCTTACTTCCATTAAGGACGTTCTATGGAATCTAATATCTTAAATGTTTTCACAATTATCTGAGGGAGTGGGTATATGTTGCTCTCTACTTTTAGTCATATTTGTAATTTTTATTTTGTCGTTGTCAATTCATGTAGGTTCATTAAATTTGCATATTTATTATCTTTGCAAAGTCAAAGTTTATATCTCTTGACAAGTTTACAAAAACATTATTTCTTGTTATATGTATTAAATGTATTAAATATTGTTGGCTTTAAAGAGTATTTCTTCATACACGATTTCTTCGAATTATTTGATTACTGAATGGAAACAGTGGGTCGCCGTTTTTTGTTCCACAAATGATTATAGCTTGCAATTTCTACACTTATAAACGCTGCTTCTATAAACAGCTACGTATGGCAGCTGGAAGAAAGAGAATATGCAAATTCGGCGAGAGATTTGCAACTAATCGTTACTTAACTATCTAGAAGCAGCTCTCTTCTTTTTAACGGTAGGTTCATGTTTGAGCCGCCGTGATCACAGCATGATACTTAATTGTAGTTTTCATGTTGTGATGCTCTTGGAGTGAGTATGTGGTAGGGTCCCCAGTTCCTTTCCATGGAGAGTGCCGGTGTCACCTTTTTTTTTAGGTAATCATTCTATTTTATCCGGGCTTCGGTCCAGCACTGACTTGGGCTGGCTTGGCCACCCAGTGGCTAGGTAGGCAATCGAGGTGAAGTTCCTTGCCCAAGGGAACAACAGCGCCGGCCGGTGACTCGAACCATCGAACTCAGATTGCCGTCGTGGACAGTCTTGAGTGCCGATGCTCTACCACCCAACCGGCCACCGCGGCTTTTAAGTGCCCTGTCCCACAAGGACGTTGGCGATCATGGATTTCCATCATTTTCTTGGCAATTTAGAGCGGTGGTTTGCCGTTGCCTTCTGCCAGGTGTTTTTATCGAGTCATCATCTCTACTTACCCGGGTCTGGACCGGCACTGACTTGGGCTGGCTTGCCCACCCAGTGGCTATGTAGGCAATCGAGGTGAAGTTCCTTGCCCAAGGGAACAACGCGCCGGCCGGTGACTCGAACCCTCGAACTCAGATTGCCGTCGTGACAGTCTTGAGTCCGATGCTCTAACCACTCGTCCACCACGGCCTACTAGTAGCAGCTATTTGAATAAATAAAGTTCAGTATCTTTTCGTCAGATCCAAACACTGATTCAGAAGAAAAAATGTTCCGTTATAACCTTTATTATAGAACATTAACTATATGCAAAATCACATTAGGAATACAGTGTATATATAAGGGTTTCATCATTGTAAGCATGTATGCGTCTTGATAAATTAGAGATGCTGATCATTTTCAGTTTGACTACTAGTATGCGTAGCGATTTAGAATTATAGTTTTGCATTTCAAACATTTTGAACCACGTTCAGCGAAAAGTAACATGTATTTGATTACTGAAATACTATCTTGCTTTGTATGAATTGACTGAGTGGTAAACCACTCAGTCACAGTCACGATGGCGAAGGACGCATGCGGAAGTAGGCGACTTACAATCTCCCCTGCCTAACTGGCGGTCTTAATGGGTTTTACCCGACGAAGGAGGTAGGCGATGACATAGTTAGTTTTTTCTGTTGAAAGATTGCAATACAAGATTTGAAAAAATAATTTCTCAGACAAATAAGTTGATACCTTTAGGTATTTTAGTTTTCTTTATATAAAAGGGTTATAAATTTTAAGTTTATCAAAAAAATCGATTTTCGAAGACAGTACCCATGGTCAAAAATCCCTGGGTTTAGGTTAATTTTTTCTGTGTCTTTGTCCAATGCAAGAACAATTATAAAAGCTTTATAACATAAGCAGTTTTCCGAAAGGAAACCCAATATTTTAAACAAAAAATAATTTTATACTTTTAAAGCACAATATCTGTTTTGATTTTCATATAATATTTATTATTATCTATCTTTACATATCAGAAGCTTTATTTACTGATTGATCTTTAGATATTTTTAGTAATTTAACATTTTAGACCCACATGGTATTTGCCGAATAATGACCTTTAGCGTAGACGCGGCAGGTAATTTTAAATTTAATCAGCCAATCGATCAATGAACATATTTCTGAGACAAAGTATGTTAACAGTTTTAGGTATTTCATTTATTTATTTCATTTATATAGCAAGGTTATATGGTAATTTTATACAAAAAAGTATATATATTGATACTATAATTGACATTATTTGTCATTTGAGAATAATTTGATAAAATATAAGTATGTAATGACTCAGATGCGTCGTTAGTATTTATAAGCTTCAGAATCTGCATGCTCCTTTCGACAGAGGAGATTTCCGTAACCGATAGAGGTGACGTTTCGAAAGACAGCAAGTCGTCTCCTGCTATCATCGTATATCTGTCTGCGTATAGGAAAAATAATGGCGAGGAAAGTGAGAAGTAAAACTTGAATGAATGATAGAATTACTTAAGTTGGCAATCTGTGCAGATTCGATTCTGATAAATGATCAGAGCACACGTTTGTAATCTTCCAGAGTTTATTGTGTATTGCTGTCATACGAGTTATTTTTTTTTTTTATACTACCAATTTTTCTTCGCAAGGAACTTCAAGCTTGGTATGGTTATAAGCATCACTAATTCTAAGTCAAACCCTGTCCATACATATTTAGTGTCGTGTGAAGTCATGTTATAGCTACATTTATTATTATGATCACTAAATTTACTTCCTCAGGGTAAATACAGCATCACGTTTAGTCGAGGGACGAGGAGGGAGGAGCGTGTGTAGGAGAAGGGAAGAGGCCCCGCCAACAAGCTATGACATGTTTGATAGGGAGGGCGGGGTCGTGAGCTAGCGGAACAGACAGGTGTGTAGAAAGATGTGCTACGAGAACCAGCAACAGAGGCAAGCCGTTCTAGAACATTCTACCTATCTAGAACATGGGGATTTACTTTTGTCAAATGACTGAAGGGTGCGATTTCCGTGGTAGATATTCATTAACTATGCAGTTCTTCAACGCAAGTAGGCGAGAAAAATACCTCCTGGCGTCGCTCTATTGTCTGCCTCTTCCTCACTTCGCCTGTCCATTAATATCCTTAGTATGTTGGGACGAGTAGGGGTATTCGCAGACGCCTGTCTGTGGTCGTTGGTCATCTGGGTATTGCCTGGAGCATCATCAGAGTTTTTAGGTGGACATCTTTTAGATAAATAAGACTCTGGAGGCATGGATGAACACATTGGCTTTTTGTTTGAGGATGTCAGAAATACGATAACGTTTTAAACAATTGCCATATATATCCCAGGTCTGAAAAACTGCTCTGGTCATATACATATACTTCATATACTCCCTTTGTATTTGAATAAAAGGGCAATTCTCTTTCTCCAAGTTAGGTAAAGGAAGTTTTTCCCTCTTTTATTATGAGGCAATTTTTTTTTTCCCAACCCTTTCTCCATAACATACCTCCTCGTAGGTTATTTGTGTCCTTTTGCAATATCTTTCTCTTTCTTGTAGGAGACAAAAAATATACTTGCTAGATAAATGAAACTGCAGAAACCAACAATATTGTTATGGTTGCATTGTTCTTTTTCTTCCTATAAACTTGTAGGCAGGTATTATGGACAAATTTCGTAGACAGAGTAATTACTGAAAAAGCTAGTCCACCTTCTGTGCTAATTCATCTTTTTCTTATATCAACATAAAACGGGGGTCCATAATTGATGTTTGCACTGGTCTTTTTATATCAGAAGGGGAATGCACGGTATTGATATGCAACCTCTCATGTACGGATACTCCCGTCTGCATATAGTTTATACATATAGTAGGGAAAGCTAACACATTCCTAATTTGCATTGGAGATTGTAGAAAATTGTGACATGAGGTAGGAACATTGTATTGCCCTTGAGGTTAATTAGCAAAACATTATTGAGTCGACACGTGGGGACAGATGATGACCCAAGTTGGTATATAATTAGCTGTTCAGGAGGAATATGAAGGGGAAATCCGAACCCGCGCGAGATACCTTGAAAACCCTACTAATTCTCTCTTAAATTGATTAAAACCGCGACTTTTCAATCTATTAGGTAATTAACCTGTTGATAACCTGCTGTATAAGCCTGGAATTTTCAAACATACGAGATAGTGGTTATGGCATTTACATTTACACAGAAAATTTAAGCCTGTTATTTTTTTTCTTTGTGTTCTCGCCTGTTCGGACGCGTGTTTGCGTAAGCTGAAAGTCATAATAATCATTGTTATTTGTGTTTATATGTTATTTTGATTTGTTTGTGTCTGTTTGTTTGTACTAAAGGTATATTTGAAGACAATGATAAGACATTAAAGTAACGACATTTTATAATTCCTTTGGCTGCAATGAATTCTTATCATTGGAATGCTTTTAGCGATTAAGGTAAGCATGTGTCAAGTCATGTCGGAGGCTAATGTATATTGTCAATACCATGATCCTTTCAGATTTC